>NC_092872.1:250987507-251287507 GCF_028372415.1 Notamacropus eugenii | reverse complement strand
GTGCAATACCTGGCACATAACAGTTGCTTAATGATTGCTAGTTCTTCTTATTTCCCCTTTTCCCACCATACTTCTCACCCTTAGTTCAGAGCAGAGTGCTTTGTAATTTGTAGCTACTTTAGAAATGTTTACTGGGCTGGATTGGATTAGCTCAGGGTAAAACAGGAGAGGTTCAGTAGTGAAAACTCTCTGAATTTATTGTGATGACATTTCTATCATGGTAAGTTCCTGTTTTTGTTTGTTTGTTGGGGGGGGGGGTCTCTTTAAGAATTCAGTGAGTTGGTAGAGCAGAGAGGAGAACATGGATTGCAAACTCCATATTCATAAGTATATCAAGACCAAAACCAACGTGAACTTCATTAATGGAAGAAATAGTTTCTAAAATGGAGAAGATAGTCCTGCTGTGCTCTACCCTGTCTAGATTTGGAGTATTATGGTTACTTCTTCCTACTACATGTTAAGAAGAACATTGACATGTGAGAATGAATTCAAAAAAATAGCATTGGGTACAGTGAAAGACTTGAAGTCTATGACATCTAAGGATACATTATCTAACCTATCATGAGGTTAGACATTTAAAGGAGGAGTTTAAAAAATCTAACCCCCTACTTCCCTCAACAGACCTTTCTCCAGCCCTTAGTACCCTTCCCAGACACATTCCTCAATGGTTAACATACTTCTATCTCATCATACTCTCCGCATTCCATAGACCCTGAAACCCTGGTTATGATTATGAAAATCCCACTTCTTAAATCCCACTATCCACTTCCTTAATCCTCTTCCCCCTAATCCTAAATCCTCTCCCCCTTAATCCTAAAAACTTCACATCTGCCTTTCTCTTCTACTGTGAATAGACTGGAATGTCTCTTCCTTAGTTAATAAACTTGCTTTCATCTTAAACCATTTTCTGTTCCTATTCCCATGATTTTCTGACTTTCATTGAGGCTTAGCTCCCTCCTGATGACACTATGAACGTTTCTAGTACTGGTTGCACTTTTACTCATATCCTCTGACTCCTGATCATAATCAGAATTTATCTTGTTTCTCATTGCCACTTCCAGACCCTCCCTTACCACCATTAGCCAGTAACCTCTCCTCATGTGATCTTTATTCAATTCAAATTTATAACGCTATCAAGATTCTGATAGCTGTTATCTGTCAACTTCTAGGACATTTTCCTTCCTTCCTAAATGAGTTTATTGACTAAAGCAGTCAGGAAGGAATGAATATGGTCCTCTCCACCCCAGTTCATGCCTGAAGATTTCCATATACATATCTACACTTCTTCAAAAACCCTAACTTCATAGTTTTGGGTTCTACTTCAACCCCATGACATATCCCTCTATTCTCTCCAGCCAGTAACACAAAGATACGGTAATTTCCTTGATCTTGCCATAACCTACTAGTATTCTCTAGTGTTAATTAACTCTGGATTTCCTTTATAAGATCATAAAGGATAACTCCCTTTTTCCCACTGTCTTATGACTTCTTCTCTTGTTTCACATTCTCACAATGACCTTCAATCTGCCTACTGTTTAACTCTTTCCAAGCTATCATCCCTGAACTGGTTACATTCTTCTCCTGTTCCTATCTTGATTACTCAGTGAATAAGCTCAGTTTGATACAAAAAGATCTCTCTCTCTCTCGCTCTCTTTCTCCCTCTCTCTCTCTCTATAATATATATATATTCATACACACATGTATGTATATATGTGCATGTGTTTGTGCATGAATCTCATGCCCTTTTGTTCCCTTACCAATCAGACTTTGGAAAATACCCAGCCTTGGATTACTATCAATATCTGTTTCCCTCTCTCCTATTTACTTTCCGCTGAATGCAGCTGTAGAAAATTGTAAATCCATACTGCCTGGATCCACTACATCTTTTGTTACATAATCTCAACTAGGTCCTCTCTGAAGCAAAGCAATCTTTTTACACCAATGTAATTATTTTGTTGTATCACTCCTAATATCAACTTGCTTGGGCCTTTCATCCCTACTCAAGCCTCTCAAAGCACTCTCTTCTCCTCATCATTTGAACTGGGAATTTTGCCTCATAATTCACTGAAAAAAAAAATCTGAAACCATTCACCAAGAGACCATTCATTCTTCCTCCTCATCTAATATTACTAAGATACCTTCTCCCCACAATCTCCTCCATTAACCCTATATCACAGGAAGTGGTCCTCCTTCTTGCCATGGAAAATTTTTGATCTTTGAACCCATATTACCTGTAGCAGTTATCATTTCTGTTATTCCCACTTGCTAATATTTGATTCATCTCTATTTACTGGCTACTTCCCTGCTTCTTACAATTCCATCTCTCCTCAGTCTTTAAAAAAGTCACTTGATCCTACCATGCTATCTATAATATTGCGCCTCTTCTCCTTTTTTGACTAAACTCCAAGAGAAAGTTACCTATAATTTGGGCTTTGACCTCTGCTCCCTCTGTTAGAAATCCTCTTTGGTCTGGACTCTAACCTCATCATTCAACTGAAACTATCCTTTTCAAAGTTGCCAGTTATCTTCAAGACAAACATAATGAACTTTCCTCAATCTCCATTTTTTCTATCTTGATTTCTCTGCATCCTTTAACACAATCAATAACCCTTCCCGCCATAAATATTCTTTCTTCCCTCTTGATTTTCATGACACTTCTGTTCTGATTCTCCTTCTTCTCAGATTCCTATGCTAAATCTTCATTTAAGTCATGTCCGTTGTGTCTGTCCCCCGAAGCTCTGTCCTGGGACTTCTCTGTATACTATCTCATTTACTGATCTAATCAGGTTCCATGGTTTCAATGATCCTACCCATGCACACTATTCTCAGATTTATTTATTAAGCTGCAAACTTTCTCCTGATCTCCAGTCTCACATCACCAATTGACTAAAGTACATCTAAAACTATGTTCCATTTTCATCTCAAGCTCAACATGTTCAAAACAAAGTTTATCTTTCCCCAAATACCTCTTCTCTTTTCCCAAGCTTCCCTATTGGTGCTTAGAGCACCACCAGTTGGTTCCAATTACTTAGGCTTAAAATTCATGTACCATCTTTGATTTCTTGCACACATTACCCCCCAGAATCCCATCTGTTGTTGTTTCTTCATTTCTATCTCAATAATACCTCTAATATATGGTCCTTCTCTGCCCCATGCAGCCACCACCCTTATTGGCTCATTCCTGGACTAGCAATGCAGTAGCCTGCTGGTTAGTCTCCCTGACTGCAGTAAATCTCTGTCCATCCTAGTCCTATCAAAGTGATCTTCCTAAGGAAAATAATAAATAAATGAATGTCACTCCTTTTCTCAATAAACTTTAATGACTCCCTATGACCTCTGGGTAGGTAGAATAGCAGATAGAGTTCAGGGTCTAAAGTTGGTCAGACCCAAATTTAAATCTTGTTAATAGCCAATAACTATAGTAGTAGTAGTAGTAGTAGTGGTGGTGGTGGTAGTAGTAGTAGCAGTAGTAGTAGCAGTAGTAGTAGTAGTAGTAGTAGTAGTAGCAGTAGTAGTAGTAGTAGTAGTAGTAGTATTAGTAGCAGTAGTAGTAGTAGTAGTAGCAGTAGTAGTAGTAGTAGTAGTGGTAGTAGTAGTAATAGTAGTAGTAATAGGCTACATAATACTTTAAATGCTTTATATACATTATTTCTTGGAAAACATCCAGAGACCATTCATTCAACCATGAAGAGATTCTAGGCTGACTTCCAACTTTTCATAATCTGATGTTCCTCTCCTCTAGGGATAAAAGGGAAGAGAGATGTAATTGTTTTGCCAGGCATAGAGCTAGAGAGCAAAAACATCCATAATCATCATTTTCTAAAATTGTTATAGTGTTCTCTCTGTGTGTGTCTCTGTCTCTGTGTGTGTGTCTTTCTGTCTATCTGTCTCTTTCTCCAAATTCTCTAAACCTAAAGGGTTTGATTAGATGACTTTAATATACCTATAAAATTTTCTTTGAGGTTCTGAGGCACAGCGAAAAGCCCATAGGGTTCCAATTCAGAAGACATGAGGATTCATATCCTACCTGGAGACATTTGTTGTAAGTATGACTCAGGGTAAGTCAATTCACCTCATGAAGCCTCAATTTCCCCACTTGTACAATGGAAAGGTTACAGTACTTCACAGAGTTATGGAGAGGAAAAGTGCTTTATATATTCTAAAGTGCTATAGTAATATAAACAACTGGGGCTAGGAATCACATCACTTGCTTCATGCTACAACAAGTGATCTTCATTCTCCTAACCCTGAGGGGATTCTAAACTCCTTGACAGTGTTCTATATATCTTGATATTCCAAATTTAAAGTTCTAAAGGTTCATGAGAAATAATATTTTAAGTAACATCCTCATTTTATGAGGAAACTGAGACTCTGAGAAGTTCAGATAGCTAGTAAACATTGATGGAATTTTGTGCCTCCCCTGCTGCCCAGTCTCTTCCTAATCCAATATCAGTGTGCTTTCTTCTATATTATAATATCTCCTTATTGAATGGCCATCATATTCCCACAACCAGTCATATCTAAGGACACTTAATTCTTTTGTCTAAATAACATCTTTAGGGACTGTGGCATTTCCTGTGTCTTACAATCTATACCTGTGTGTTGAGGTTGTATCCTGTAAAGCATCCAGAGACCATTCATTAAACCATGGAGAGATTCCTGGCTGAATTCCAACTTATCATATTCTGATGTTTTCCTCCTCTAGGGGTAAAAGACGAGAGAGATGTAATTGTCTTGTGACACAAAGCAGTACTGGAAGATCCATATGCCTTATTTTTAAAGACATCTATTATGCTCCTTCCTCCCTCTCTCTCTCTCCCTCTCCCTCTTCCTCTCCCTCTTTCTCCCTCTCCTTTCCTCCCTCCTTTCCTTGCTCCCTTCTCTTGGTCAAGACCATATTCATCCCTTTCCCGCTATTTTAGTTGTCATTCCTCTATCTTCCTCCCCTTTTTGGGCCTAGTCTAAACTTTGGCTATGGAACCATCCATCCCTCAGGCCTCAACCTCCCATGCTTAGCATCAGGATAGACTTATTCCTGGTTCTTCTTGTATCCTTTGCATAAGCTTCAGCCATTGAACTTTTGCTTCTTAGTTCTGATCAATATACAACTTTGAATTTTGATCTCTATAAGTCCTTACCTTGTTTTGTTGTTTGATGCTCACGTGTTTCATTGGCACTGTTCATTGTATCCTAGAATGCTAGTTTGACCTTTCTGGTTGTCCTGGTGCTGACACTGATCCTCAAACTACAATCCCTAGGTACACTGAGCAATCCTAGGACCATAACTCTAGGGATGAAAATGACCTCAGAAGACAACCAGTCCTATCTCTTCATTATGCAAATAAAGAAAGTGAAACTCAAGGAGCTTAAGTGACTTAACCAAGGTATAACTCAAAAGTGAGAATTAAACCCAAAGCTTCTATATCTAGAATCATTATGCTTTCCACTATACCATGTTCTCTCATTAAGTCTTCAGTATTGGTTAGACTAGACAATACTTTATCACCTTGCTGCAAATATTGTTAATTTTTGCTTACATGTCCTTTTTCTAAGAACACTAAAGACATGGTAGAGAGAAGTCTTGGCTCATGTGTGAAATGGATTTAAGTGAGGCAGAGTTGCACCAAGTCATCAACTTCAATCTCTCTTCCAGAGCGATCAAATTTCAGTGGCCAAACAAACATCAGGATGACTGATGATGGCCCTGGCACTAAATAACCTTGGCATTTTCACTGTCTGACCAAGCCTTAAGTACTCCACAGTGTCTGCTTCAGCTGCTGTCATGACCAATGGCACAAGCTGTTCTCATCTACCCATAGCACAGGGGGAAACCTCCATATGCTTAGAGTAGATAGCCAGCCTTCTAACTCACTGATGGGTTTGTGACCTGTCATTTACCCTCAACTTGGTTTAACCTGTCTGTCAAGATGGTTTACCAGAGTATGATTGCACATGCTACAGCTTCTTGCAGTCACAAATGAGAGTTGAGTGCCAGGTAGACACCAAAGGCTCATGAGCAGACATCAAAAGGGCTCAACATACCTTCACACCAAAGATGCTAGTTTTCCTTGGACACCCCATATACTCCAAGTAAGTATGGTAGAAAATAAAGAAGGGATCAAGAGAAGTAGCAGTCACCATAAGGAACCAAATTTCCTGGTAACTGAAATCTTCAGAATTTTTGAAATATTGTACAAGGCATTGTGGTTCAGTTTGAACAAAATGATGGTCAAAGGATATGAACAGAAAGTTTTATGAGGAATAAATCCAACTTATCAAAGATCACATAAACAAATGCTCTAAATCATTTATAAAGAAATTCAAATAAGACAATATTGAGGTTCCACCCTACACTCATAAGATTGGTAACATTGGGGAACAAAAGGAACATTACAATTATTGGAGGATTTGTGAGAAAACAATATCTATTAATATACTGTTGGTGGAGCTGTAAACTGATCCAACCATTCTGTATTGAATAATCAATTTATAAAATAACAATAATACTGTAAAAACAAAAAGATCTAAAAGATTTAAGAAATCTGGTCAAAGCAACCATATTTCAAAGAACTCATGATAAAACATATTAACTACCTAATGACAGAATTGTTTTACATGAGGAGTGTAGATATTATTTTTTTATTTTTCCCCCAAAACATTTTTATATTAATTTCATTTATTTTTATTTTTTTACAATCACTACCAGAAAACTTAGATTTTTTTTCCTCCTACCTACCCCCTGCCACCCCCCTCCCTCCCCTAGATGGCATACAATTCTTTGTAGGATCTACACATACATTCTTATTGAATATATTTTCACTATAGTCATGCTGTGTAGAAGAACTAAAATAAATGGGATAAATCATATAACAAACCAAATCATTAAACACACACACACACACACACACACAAAAATGATCTGCTACATTCTGGGAGTGAATTTCATAGTTTTTTTCTGGATGTGGAAGGCAATTTGCCTTAGAAGATCACTGGAAATTTTTTTTAAGTCCTTGAATTGCTATGAAGATCAAGTCCACCAGAAAAAACTGTCACACACTGTGGTCATTGCTGTGCACAAAGTTCTCCTGGTTCTGCTCCTTTCTCTCAGCATCAGATCATATAAGTCTTTGCAGGCATCTCTGAAGTCTTCTTATTCATCATTTCTTATGGCACAATAGTATCCATTGCATTCATATGCAATAATTTATTCAGCCATTCCTCAATTGATGGGCATCCCCTTGATTTCCACTGCTATAAATATTTTTGTATATGTGGGACCCTTGCTCATTTTTATTATCTCTTGGGGATACAGTCCTAAACGTGATATTGCTGGGTCAAAGGGTATGCACATTTTTGCAGCCCTTTGGGCATAGTTCCAAACCACTCTCCAGAATGGTTGGATGAGCTCACAGCTCTACCAACAATGAATTAGTGTTTCAACTCTCCCACATCCTCTCCAACATTTATCATTTTCCTGTTCTGTAACGTTTGCCAATCTCATAGGTGTGATGTGATACCTCAGAGTGGTTTTGATTTGAATCTCTCTAATCAAAAGTGACTTAGAGCATTTTTTCATATGATTATAGATATCTTTAATTTCTTCCTCTGAAAATTGCCTGTTCATATCCTTTGACCATTTATCAATTGGAGAATGATTTATATTGTTGTACATTTAACTCTGTTCTCCATATATTGTAGAAATGAGGCCTTAATCCCCAAGATTAGCTGTAAAAATTATTTCCCAATATACTACATCCCTCCGAATTTTGGTTGGGTTGGGTTTGGTTGTGCAAAAACTTTTTTTCTGTTTAATGTAATCAGAATTATCCATCTTGCACTTCATAATGCTTTCTATCTCTTCTTTAGTCAAAAATTCTTCTCTTCTCCATAAATCCGATAAATACACAATTACTTACTCCTCTAGTTTGTGCATGACGTCAATCTTTATACCTAGATTGTGTACCCATTTGGACTTTATTCTTGTGTATGGTGTCAGGCATTAGTCTATGCCTAGTTTCCATCACACTGTTATCCAGTTTTCCCAGCAATTTTTGTCAAACAGTGAGTTCTTATCCCAGAAGCTGGGGTCCACCTTCCTTAGCATTTCTTTTCGTTAGTCCCTTTGATATTCTGGACCTTTTGTCCTTCCAAATGAATTTTGGTAATATTTTATTCAGCTCTAGAAAATAATTATCTGATAGTTCAATTGACATGGTGCTAAATAAGTAAATTAATTTAGGTAGAATTGTCATTTTTACTATATTGGCTAGGCCTACTCATGAGCAACTGATGTTTTTCCACTTACTTAGATTTGACTTTATTTGTGCAAAAAATGTCTTGTAATTGTGTTTATATATTACCTGGGTTTGATTTGGCAGGTAAACTCCCAAATATGTTATAGTGTCTACCCTAGCTTTAAATTGGATTTCTCTTTCTCTCTCTTTCTGTTGGAATTTGTTATTAATATATAGGAATGCAGAAGATTTGTGCGGGTTAATTTTGTAACCTACAACTTTGCCAAAGTTGTTTATTATTTCAAGCAGGTTTTTACTTGAATCTCTGGGATTCTCTAAGTATATCACATCATCTGCAAAGAGTGATAATGTAGTTTCTTCTTTGCCTATTCTTATTCTTTCAAATACTTTATCTTGTCTAATTGCTACAGCTAACCTTTCTAGTACCATATGGAATAGTAGTGCTGATAATGGACATCCTTGTTTCACCCCTGATTTTATTGGAAATGCATCTAGCTTATCTCCATTGCATATAATGCTTGCTGAAGGTTTTAGGTAGATACTGCTTATTGTTTTATGGAAAGTTCCCTCTATTCCTATGTTCTCCAGCATTTTTAATAGGAAAGGGTATTGTATTTTGTGGAAAGCTTTTTCTGCATCTATTGAGATAATGATGTGATTTCTGTTGGTTTTTCTGTTGATATGATCGATAACGCTAATAGTTTTCCTAATATTGAACCAGCCCTGCATTCCTGGTATGAATCCTACCTGATCATAATGCATTATTCTTGTGATAAGATGCTATATTCTTTTTGGTAAAATCTTATTTAAAATTTTTGCACTTCTACTCATTAGAGAAATTGGTCCACAATTTTCTTTCTCTGTTTTGTCTCTTCCTGGTTTAGGTATCAAAACCATATTTGTATCTTTAAAAGAATTTGAGAGGACTCCTTCTTCCCCAATTTTCAAAAATAGTCTATATAATATTGGAATTAACTGTTCTTTAAATGTTTGATAGAATTCACTTGTAAATCCATCCAGCTCTGGAGATTTTTTCCTAGGGAGTGCATTGATGGCTTGTTCAATTTCTTTTTCTGAGGTGGGGTTGTTTATATATTCAACTTCCTCTTCTGTCAATCTGGGCAATTTGTATTTTTTAAAATACTCATCCATCTCATTTAGATAGTATAATTTATGGGCATAACGTTGGGCAAAGTAATTTCTAATTATTGTTTTAATTTCCTCCTAATTGGAGGTGAGTTCACCCCTTTCACTTTTAATATTAGTAAGCTGATTTTCTTCTTTCTTTTCTTTTAATCATGTTGACCAAAGGTTTATCAATTTTATTAGTTTTTTCATAATACCAACTATTGGTTTTATTTATTAAATCAATAATTTTCTTAGTTTCAATGTTATTAATCTCTTCTTTGGTTTTCAGTATTGCTAATTTGGTATTTACCTGAGAATTTTCAATTTTTTCTTTTTCTTGCTTTTTCAGCTGCATGCCCAAGTCATTGATCTCTTCTTTCTCTATTTTATTTATGTAGGCATTCAAAGATATAAAACTTCCTCTAAGAACTGCTTTTGCAGTATCCTGTAAGATTTGGTAGGACATTATTGTCATTTTCTTGAATGAAGTTGTTGATTGTTTCTACGATTTGTTGTTTAACCCACTCCTTCTTTAGGATTAGATTATTTAGTTTCCAATAGATTTTTGATTTATCTTTTCATAGCCTTTTACTACATATAATTTTTATTGCATTATGATCTGAGAAAGATGCACTGACTATCTCTGCCTTTCTGCATTGGATTGTGAGGTTTTAATGTCCAAGTATCTAGTTAATTTTTTTATATGTGCCATGTATTGCTGAGAAATTCTATTCCCATTCAATTTTCTCGAGAAATTTATCATATCTGCCTTATCCAGAGTTTTATTTACCTCCTTAACCTCTTTCTTTTTTTATTTTGAGGTTAGATTTATCAAGTTCAGAGAGGGGGAGTTTGAGGTCCCCCACTAGTATAGTTTTGCGGTCTATTTCTTCCTTCACCTCCTCCAACCTCTGTCTAAGAATCTGGATGCTATACCACTTGAAGCATATATGTTTAGTAAAGATATTGCTTCATTGTCTATGGTGCCTTTTAGCAGGAGATAGTTTCCTTCCTTATCTCTTTTGATTAGATCCATTTCTGTTTTTGCTTTGTCTGAGATTAGGATTGCTACCCCTGCCTTTACTTACATCAGCTGAAGCACAATATATTCTGCTCTAACCTTTGACCTTCACCTTGTGTGTATTCCCACATTTCAAATGTGTTTCTTGTAAACAACATATTGTTGGATTATGGCTTTTAATCCATTCCGTTATCCATCTCCGTTTTATGGGAGAGTTCATTCCATTCACATTCACAGTTATGATTACAATCTGTTTATTTCCCTCCATTCTCTTTCCCATTTTGTGCTTTTAGTTTGTGCTTTTATTTCTCCCATCTCCCTTCCCCTCCTCAATAGTTTTGACTTTTCACCACCACCTCCTGCAATCTTCCCTTCCTTCTTTTACCCCCCTCCCTTTTACTCCCCTTTACCCTTAGTGTTTCTTCCTTCCCTTTTAGCTTCCCCTTTCCCCTTTCTTCCCCCTTCCCCTCCTACTGCCTATAAAGCTAGTTAGAATTATATGCTTAATTAAGGTTATTGTTCCCTCCTTGAACCAAATCAGATGAGGGTACCTCTCAAACAATGCTCATCTCCCTCCACTCATTCCCTCTACTATAATTTTGTATTTCTTCCTATGATGTAATTTACCATTTTCTGCTTCCTCTTTTTCACACCTCACATATTTAAATCATATTTTTATCATCACATCATTTACTTTATACCCGTTCCCTCTATATATATATCCCTTTTATTTCATAATAAATGTACAGTTCTCAAGATTAACAGGTATCCTCTTCCCTTCCATGGAGGTAAACAGTTTGTCCAAATTGAGTAACAAGTTTGTTTTTTTCCCCCTATTTAGCTTTTTATGCCTCTCTTGAGACCTGCATTTCAAGTTTGAATTTTGTATTAACTTCTGATGTTTTTGTCAGGAAGGACTGGAAATTCCTTATTTCATTGAATGACCATCTCCTTGCCTGAAATCTTATGCTGAACTTTGCTGAGTTGTTGATTCTTGGTTATAGCCGCAGCTCCTTTGCCTTTCCGAATGTCGGATTCCAATTCCTTTGACCTTTTAATGTAGAAGCTGCAAAGTCCTGTGTGATCCTTACTGTAGCTCCTCAATATTTGAATGGTTTCTTTCTGGCTGCCTGTAGTATTTTCCCCTTCACTTGATAGTTCTAGAATTTTGCAACCATATTTCTTGCTGTTTTTAGTTTGGGATCCCTTTTGTGAAGTGAACAGTGGATCCTTTTGATGACTATTTTGTGCTCTGTATCTAGCACTTCTGGGCAGTTTTCCCTGATGATTTCCTAGAAGATATTGCCCAAACTCTTTTTTTCATCATGGCTTTCTGGAAGGCCAATAATTCTTAAATTTTCTCTCCTGGATCTATTTCCCAGGTCAGTTGTTTTTCCAATTAGATATTTTACATTTTTTTCTATATTTTCATTCTTTAGATTTTGTTTGACTGATTCTTGCTGTCTTATAGAGTCATTAGCTTCTACTTGCCCAATTCTACCAATTCTAATTTTTATCAAATTGTTTTCTTCAACTAACTTTTGCATCTCCTTTTCTATCTGTCCAATTTCTCCTTTTAAGGAATTATTTTCTGCAGTTAGTTTTTGAACTTCCTTTTCCATTTGCTGAATTTTCCTTTTTAAAGAGATATTATCTTCCTAGAATTCTTTTTTTCATACTTTTAAAAATCATTGGCCAGTTTTTCTTCTATTTCCTTCTTCAGCTGTTCGAGGAGAGCTGTTTGTGCATGCGAGCAGTTCATAGTCCCTTCTGAAGTTTCAGATGGGAGCACAGTCTCACTACAGACTTTTTTGGAATTTGTGTTTTGGTCTTTGTCCCCACAGAAAGATTCTATGGATTTTTCACCCTTATTTTGCTTTTTCCTGCTCATGATGGTGATTGTGTGTTGTGGCTTCTGGTTCTTTCAGTTAGAAGCTGCAGAACTTGTTGCTGAGCCGACTGGTGTGAAAAAACTAAAGGCAAGTGTCTTTTTATCTTTTTGTTCTATGTTTTCCTGATCAGTCCTGGGGCTAGCTTGTTAATTGTGGGGGAGGGGTGCTCTCGTCAAGGGAGATCTCCTCAGCTGAGCTGAGGCAAAGACAAGCTCAGGGGTTGGTGATCCCAGCTGCCCTATTTTCTTTCTATTTCCCCTAGAGTTCTGAGGCATGCCTAGATCCTAGTGCGAGTTTCTACCTCCCCTGGAGCTCCTCTCCTAGTGCTGAGGCTCACCTGGGTCCTAGTGTGAGTTTCCACTGCTCTAGGTCCCCTCTCCTTCCCATTTGCCTCTGAACAGTAGGAGGAATTCCCCTTAGCTATTTTCCTAGCCTCAGGTGTTATGAGACTATTTGCCCCCTCTGCTGTTTCCACTGATCCAGGATTTTTCTGGGGAAATATTTTATGATCCTTTTAAGGTCATCAGGGGAGGAGGAGAGAACATTTATGATCACTCTGCCATCCTGGCTCCCAGAAGTTCAAGTAGGGGACTTACAAATGTTTAATCTATGGACTAAAAGTCTCAGGAGCTGCTGTGGCTGATATCTGGGGCTCAGCGGCTGTCACTCGTTGACCTCTGTTGATCTTTTGCCCTTGGCTGCTACTTTGCCATTCTGCCTGCTGCTGCCTCAGGTCTCCCCAGGGCCCTCCTGCTCTGCTGTACTGGATGCACTGTGTTGTGGGCTGTGGCCAAACCCCCGTGGAACAGATCCTTCCCGTCAACCTTCCTGTGTGTCCTGGGCTGTGAATCTGCCACAGTCTATCTCCTATTAGATTCTGCACCTCCAAAGTTTGGTCAGATTCTCTCCTTAGAGGTATCTGAAGGAGTTTGTTTAAGGACTTAGGTGAGTAGTTGCTCTCACTCAGCCATCTTGGCTCCGCCCCCTACAGATATTAATGTTAACAGATAGATGGCAAACAAACAGCATGTGTGTTTGTCTGTGTGTGTCTGTGTGTGTGTGTCTGTGTAGAGAGAGAGAAGTGGGGAGAAGAGTGAGAGAGAGAGAGAGAGAGAGCAGAAAGGTTTCATTCTTCATGTTTTTCCCTTTTTCAGTTGGGAAGGAGTGGGAAAGAGAAGGCAGTTTGGGGTAAGTTTTTAAATAAAATTTAATGTAAAAAGTAAACACCTATAGTTAATTGATGACTTTTCTTCAAACTTAGATAGATTTGGCCAAGATCACCAAAATAATAAATGTCATAACTGGGATTTGACTTCAAGTCCTCTTATTCCAAATCCAGCCCTATTTCCACTGGAGTATGGGAAGGTCAGTGAAGACTATGGAGAAAGTATCCTTTTATGAATATTCTGAAGAATTGTTAGATTGGTGACAGGCAGTAATTGGAGGAAATGACATTAAGGCACAGGAAATACTGAAAGACTAAAATTAGGTCTCTATGGATGTGTTTGATGAATAATGAGTAGTTCACCTTGGTTGGTCCAGGATCATTAATTTTTCAAACTTTCTGATGGAAACGTAAAGGTTTTGTTGCATCAAGGCTATGATTAGGCCAATGCAACTGGACTTTTATCACAGAATGCCATATTTAGAGACCACTAAACTATAGATTTTTAGGGCACTTGAGTTCCTTCAGCAGTGAAGAAACAACAGTTTGGTACTAAGTTAGCAAGAGTAATTACTTAAAATAGGCAAGTACAAGATCATAGACTAGTGTAAGTTTCTTAACTGCCTCATCCTTCCTCACCACCACTACCTCCTCCTTGACCTGAAAGTATCCTTTTTCTCACTTTTTCCAGGTGCAATTTATAACACTTACTCCAGATGCAACAGTCCCTAGCTAATCTTCTGCATGACATGTAAGAAAAATATGCAAAAAATAATGGATTTTTTCCTTTTACTAGAAACACATTTAACAAAGAGAAAAAATAGAAGAATTAAATATATAGCTTCTCATTTAATATTAAAGTAAAGGCACACAGACATTTAGAAAAGATTGTGGCATATGACTTATTCATGAATTCCCATGTACAAAACCTGCAGGAAGTATCATAGCTCTGAAGGATTCCAAAAACATCTGTCCTGGGTTATTAATGGAATCTACAGGAGGGACCGGGTGAATTTTGGCAAGCAAAAATAATGATTCATTTGTTTATTCTTTCCCACTATAGGGAAAAAAATGGAAGAAAGTTGGGCATTTTGGTCAGAATTCAAGAGTTCCCCAACTTGGTGCTATGCACCACATATAGTACAGCTACTTTCCCATTTAGGCTACTCTGGAATAAAGTTGATCATCTATGATGAATGAATTCCTAGGGGATATGGGCAGTAGCTTCTATGATGATCACTCTGGGACATTGTTGAACAGCATGGATTCAGGCCCCCCCATATAGATGGTTGGGTAATTCACTCATTCTTAATGAAATGCAGCAGAGAATGCATATTCTTTAATAAATGAGCATTCACAAAATCTAAATGAGTGGCTTTGCAAAGTCACCCACTGGGAAGAATTTGGACAAGGGATGCAAATTCTCTGGACTTTGGATTACCCCCTGAGGAGATAGTCATGATCCCATTGAGCAGAAAAAATGAGGTACTATGAGGATAAAAAGGCACCAGAAACAAGGTTAGAAATATGTAAGAAACAGAAATAAAACAGACCTGTCAAGGTTAGAACCGACACAGGTAAACTCATATTCATTCACTGACCACTATAATTTCAGACATCCAAAGAACAGAGGTAAGAAAGTAGTTGGGGACCCCTGAGACTAGTTAGTCAACAAACATTTTATAAAGTGTGCTATTGTGTGTTGAGATGAGTCTTGAAAGAGGCCACAGAAGGCAAGAGTCTGAGGTGTGGCAGGGAGAATAGTCTAGGCAGAAAGGACAGCCAATGAAAAGGCACAGAAGCATGAAATGGAGTATCTTGGATAAGGAATGGTAAAGAAATCAGTGCTGCTGGATCATACACTGATGCTTGAAGTGAGGGGTAGTAGGGGGCTGCTGAAAGTCCATCCTCTTCCTTTCAAAATTGCATCACCCCTCCAATCTGACAATGACCTGTCTGAGAGTACAAGGTGCACAGAAAAAAGCTCTCTTTCTTTTGTGCTTGTCTATGGATTTTTCTAACCTCTTTGCTCCCTCACTGCAAACCCTGATGCATCAGCCAGAGAAAAGTATCTTGACAACCTGTCTAGACAAGCATGGGAAGAAGATGACAGCAAATTTCACTGATAATTCTATTAATGTTAAAGAACTTTTAGCCTCTTTAGGGCAGAGTACATTTATTAGTGAGGATAGGAGAACCTCCCTGGAAAAGCCTGAAGCATGACACACATCACAGGTCACAATCTCTTCTCTACCAAAGGCTCAGCAGATCCTCCAATGTCTTCTTGAGAATTTCTAGTGATATGGAACTTACTTCCTCCATAGCTATCTCATTCCTATTTTGGAGAAGTCTAATAAGGAGAGAGACTTCTTTTATGTCTTTGTTTTGTTTAGCCTCTAAGTCAAAAAATTAAGGAACGTCATGGTTTAGTGGAAAGAGCAAGATTTGATGTAGAACCTGGGTTCAAATTCTGATACCTGTTTGAGTTTGGACAAGTTCATTAACCTCTCATGTCATCAGCTTTCTCATTTTTAAGATGAGAAGTCTGGTCTAGGTGATCTAGAAATTCTCTCTACTCAGAATCTATGATTCTATGAAAAACAAAATATGGCAGAAGACAAACCAAATTTGGCTGTTCATAATATACAATAGCTGGTATTCATATGACACTTTAAGAGTTCTACATACACTGTCTCATATGATCTTCACAACCCCACGAGTTAGGCCAAAGCAATTAACATCCATTTCATACTGACAAAACTGATGAAGAAAGATTAAATGAATACACCAACGAATGAACATTGTAACTCCATTCTTCCTGAATCCAAGGACAACACTCTATCCACCATGCTAGTTTAACCTGAGCACTACAAGATAGAATACTAAAAATGGAACCTTTAATTAACCCCAGTCAGTACTAGCAAATTTTCAAAGGGTTCTCTGTTCCAACACAGCCCAAATCACAGGCCTGGAGCCAGGAAGACCTCATTTCAAATCCAAACTCAGATACCAGCTGTATGACCCTGGGTAAGTCACTTAACCATTATCTGCTAAAATTTCCTCAACTATAAAATGGGGATAATAGTAGCATCTACCTCCCAGGGTTGCTGTAAGGATCAAATGAGATAATATTTGTAAATTGCTAAGCATAGTGCCTGACACATAGTAAGTACCCAATTAATGTTTGTATATTCCTTCATTTTGAGGATTTGGGGAGATAAAGCTGGGGGGAGAAGTTGATGTCCCTTGTCAAATGATCACTATAATATTCTTTATTAACAGAGGTGTTGGAAGTCTCTTAGGTGAATGAAAGCAAACATACAGAAATAAAACAAACAAAAGTAAAAATAAAAGCAGCCCAGAGATCATTGATCTTTTTTCATTTTTTTTTCCTGTGATGTTTTTTGACAAGTGCTAGAAATGTACCCTAAGTGAGTACCTGAATAGACTTTGGCCTAAAGAGTCCAAGATCTCCCAGAGCCTCCTGGATCATCTCCAGTCATCCTGATGAATATCTGGTCACTGGATTCAGATGGCTCTGGAGGAGAAGTGAGGCTGATGACCTGCACAGCCCTCCCTCACTCCAAACAAAGCCAAGTACAAATCATGTCATCATTTCTCTGATGGTATGGTCTTCTTTGGCAAGGAAGGATGAACACATCAGTGAGTAGATGCAGCTGCTAGCTGGGTGACTTAGCTCCTCCTCTCCTGTCTGTCTCCCCTTCCCTTTCCATCTGCTCTCCAAAGGAAGGTAAATTTGGATGACCAGGAGATGCCTAGTTAACTTGGGTTTCACTGGCTAGATTCCATTATTTTTCCTTTCCTTCCCTTTAAACCTGCACTCTGAAGCTCATGTATGGTATAACAATAGGTACCTGTGTAAGGGCTCACTTCTGGAACCTTCTGGCTTCAGAGTGATTATCAATAGTAACTATTGCTGTTTCCCTCTCAGACTGATATCTTCGTTTTTCTTTGCCTCATTAAAGGAGTCATGCCCTGTCTACTTCTTAAACAGGCCTATTCAATGAATGGTCATTACCTCACCCTAAATGAGTACCTGAATACACCATGGTGTAAAGGGGCCAAGATCTCCCAGTGCAACCTGGGTCATCTCCAGTCATCCTGATGAATAATCTGGTCACTGGATTCAGATGACTCTGGAGGAGAAGTGAGGCTGGTGACCTTGCACATCCCTCCTTCACTCAAAACAAAGTCAAGTGCAAGTCATGCCATCATTTCTCTGATGGCATGGTCTTCAGCAAAAAAGGATAAACACAACAGAAGTGTAAAACATCTCATGAAACATTTGCTCTTAATTGATAATGCCTACATGCCAAATTATAAAGATGACTCAGTAAGATACATGCCAGGGTATCTTTCAGAAAGAAAAAAAAATGCTATTACCAATGGGAATGAGCTGGCCCTCCTAAGGATCCTGGAGACTAGATGTGATAATGTCTCATAGAGTACTTTGAAGCAGGAGCATTATTTCTAGTTTTTATTCTCCATGTCTCAGGGCCAGAGCAAAGATAGGCTTGTTCCCAGTGCCTCGGAATATGGAAACATTGTAAGATCTAGCCAGAAAGTAACACTGAATTCTAACAGCATCATATGGATGGCCCTAGGATTTAGGCATCAATAAAAGGGAAATGAAATTCACAGAAAGGATGGCTAGGTCAATATTTATTTGATACATTATGTGGTATGGAGAGCAAAGTGAGAACTTTAGGTAATTTGTTACGTGTATTAGGAAAGAGGTTATGGATGCAAACGTAGCTGAAAGAAAAAAGAAGAGAGTACTGGCCAGTTCTCAAAACAGAACCATAGAAACTCAGACTTTTAAGGGACCTCAGAAAGGACATATTCTGGCCCACAAGTGAACAGGAAACTCCTCTACTAAAGGTTCAACAATATTTGACAACATATTCTCCAAGACCTTCAGTGATGGAAAACCCACTACCTCCAGAAGCAATCCATTCTAATTACTTATTTACTAATTTTGTTTGCAACATTCGTTTCCACAAAATTTTGAGTTTCAGATTTTCTCCCCATCTCTCCGCTCCTCCCACCCCGAAACCCCTTGCATTCTGATCATCCTTTCCACTGATGTGCCCACCCATCCCTTCCCTTATCTCCATCTTCTCTCTTGTCCTGTAGGGCAAGATAAATTTCTATACTCCATTACCTGTATTACTTATTTCCCAGTTGTACACAAAAACAGCTCTCAACATTTGTTCCTAAAACTTTAAGTTCCAACTTCTCTTCCTTCCTTCCTCCACACCCATCCCCACTGAGAAGGAAAGCAATTCAATATAGGCTATATATGTGTAGTTTTGCAAATGAATTCCATAATAGTCATGTTGTGTAAGACTAACTACATTTCCCTCCATCCTATCCTACCCCCCATTTCTTCGATTCTCTTTTTTGACCTTGTCTCTCCCCAAGAGTGTTAACTTCTAATTGCTCCCTCCTCCCATTTGCCCTACCATCATCCCCCCCACCCTGCTTATCCCCTTCTCCCCTGCTTTCCTGTAGTGTAAGATAGATTTTCATATCAAATTGAGTGTGCATGTTATTCCTTCCTTGAGACAAATGTGATGAGAGTAAGTTTCACGTTTTCCCTCTTTCCTCCTCTCCTTTTCCCCTCCACTGGAAAAGCTTATTTTTGCCTCTTCTATGAGAGACAATTTGCCCTATTCCATTTCTCCCTTTCTCCTCCCAATATATTCTGCTCTCACCCCTTAATTTTATTTTTTTAGATATGATTCCTTCCTATTCAACTCACCTTGTGCTCTCTGTCTCTCTCCTTCTCTGTCTCTGTCTCTGTCTCTCCCTATATATATATATATACGTGTGTGTGTGTGTGCGTATGTGTGTGTGTGTGTGTTTCTGTGTATAATCACTCCAACTACTCAGATACTGAGAAAAGTTTCAAGAGTTACAAATATTATCTTTCCATGTAGGAATGTAAACAGTTCAACTTTAATAAGTCCCTTGTGATTTCTCTTTCCTGTTTACCTTTTCATGCTTCTCTTGTTTCTTGTGTTTGAAAGTCAAATTTTCTTTTCAGCTCTGGTCTTTTCATCAAGAATGCTTGAAAGTCCTCTATTTTATTCAATGACCGTTTTCCCCCTGAAGTATTATACTCAGTTTTGCTGGCTAGGTGATTCTTGGTTTTAATCCTTGTTCCTTTGACTTATGGAATATCATATTCTAAGCCCTTTGATCCCTTAATGTAAAAGCTGCTAAGTCTTCTGTTATCCTGATTGTATTTCCACAATACTTTAATTGTTTCTTTCTAGCTTCTTGCAATATTTCTCCTTGACCTGGGAACTCTGGAATTTGGCCACAATATTCCTAAGAGTTTCTCTTTTCAGGTCTCTTTCAGGAGGTGATCAGTGGATTCTTTCAATATGTATTTTGCCCTCTGGTTCTAGAATATCAGAGTAGTCTTCCTGGATAATTTCATGAAAGGTGATGCCTAGGCTCTTTTTTTGATCATGGCTTTCAGGCAGTCCCATAATTTTTAAGTTGTCTCTCCTGGATCTGTTTTCCAGGTCAGTTGTTTCTCCAATGACATATTTCACATTATCTTCCATTTTTTCATTCTTTTGGTTTTGTTTTGTAATTTCTTTGTTTCTCATAAAGTCATTAGCTTCCATCTGTTCCATTCTAATTTTTAAAGAACTATTTTCTTCAGTGAGATTTTGAACCTCTTTTTCCATTTGACTAATTCTTCTTTTTAAAGCATTCTTTTCCTCATTGGCTTTTGGACCTCTTTAGCCTCTTGAGTTAGCCTATTTTTCAAGGTGTTATATTCGTCAGCATTTTTTTGGGTGTCCTTTATCAAGCTGTTGACTTGCTTTTCATAATTTTCTTGCATCTCTCTCATTTCTCTTCCCAATTTTTCCTCCACCTCTCTTACTTTATTTTCAAAGTCCTTTTTGAGCTCTTCCATGACCTGGGACCATTGCATATTTATTTTGGAGGTTTTGGATGCAGAAGTCTTGATTTTTATATCTTCCCCTAATGGTAAACATTTTTCTTCCTCATGAAAGGATGGGAGAGAATACCTGTTCTCCAAGAAAGTAATCTTCTATAGTCTTATTTTTTTTCCCTTTTTTGAGCATTTTCCCAACCAGTTACTTGACTTTTGGGTCCTTTGTCAAGAGTAGGGTATACTCTGGGGACCTGTAAGTTCTCAGTTCCTCCAAAGTGGCACAGTCCAGGGAGAGGAGTTTACTCCCTGACCTGTCTGGAGGCTGAAATTCAGATCAGCTGCTCAATTTCCCCAGGGGCTTTACACTGAGACTCAGACAATGCCTGCCCTGACCACAGCCACCTCAGCTGTTGCAGTTATCTGCTGCTGCTGTTGCAGCCACTGCTGCCACCTCCTGGGACCAGGGCTAAGGGACAACCCTGCTCCCTTGTCACAGAGGTAAAAAGGCTTTCTCATTGACCTTTGGTGCCTGTGGGTTAAAAGATATGTGAACCCCCGCTTCTCCTGGGTATTCTGTCCCCAAAGCCTGCTCCAATCCTGCTTCTCCCAGCACCATATGACTAAGGTGGGGCTGTGGTCTGCTCTGTGTCAAGAGCAACAGACCTTTCCCATTGGCCTTCTAGGTCACCCTTGGCTAGAAATCTCCTCCATTCCATCATTCTATGACTTCTGCTCCTCTAGAATTTGTAGAGAGTCTTTTTTTACAGGTATTTTATGGACTATAGGGGAAGAGCTAGAGTATGTGCATCTTTCTACTGCACCATCTTAGCTCTACCCCCAATCCATTCCAATTTGGGGGTCATCTAATATATAGGAGATACTCCCTCCCTGATATTGGATCTAAATCTAATTCTTTCTTTCCTTTTGCATAGTTCTTCCTTCTCATAATCAAAGCATATGCTGATCCCATTTTCAATGTCAGAGTTGCTCAGAAACTCAGAGAAAATGATGACATTCTTATCAGTCTTCTACTCTCAAGAGCAAATGTCCCTTGTTCCTTTAGGTATTCTCAAGATATTCATTCCCTTTACTGTACTATTTTTATAGACTGTGGAAGTTGCAATTTATTAACATGATTTCTAAAATGTGGGCAGGGAGTATAATAATTTTAGTTATGTATGAAGTGTGTGTATGTATGCATGTGTATTCTGAGAAAACAAAGAGCCTAGAATTGAGAAGAGGAGTGTAGATTACATTTCCCTTGGATTAATAAAATGATTTTTTTTTAATTTTAAGGGATCTTAAACATCTTCTCAAAGGTTCACATTTTTCATAATCATATTTTTTTTCCTGGTGATTTTCTATGACTTCAACTCCTATAACACTCCAAAGAATTGAAGCTCTGGAAACCCAAACAGTCATTGGAAAGGTATGTGGCAGGAGTGAACAGGTTGTAACATATTACAAACATGGTATTATACTGGGAAAGCCATGTAAGGGATAGTGTGAAAATGTGTGGTCAAAAACAAATGATCACATGGTAAGAAGGAGGGTTAGCTAGCATTGTCCTGATGCCAAGACTTCCCCCATGTCAAATAAAGTCAACTATTATTCATTAAGAGCCTAGTATACACCAGGAGCTGAAATATAAAGAAAAGTTAAAACAAAAAAAAATAATGAAACACTCCCTGTTCTGAATGAGCTCACAGTCTAATGGGGTAGACAAGAAGGAAACAAGCTTAATGTGAACTAGTCATGAGACATGGGAGGGAGCCCAAGAAATCAGTGCCAACTTCTACAGCTTTAAGAGACCTATAGCATTTAGAGTGAGGGAGGCAAAACTCCTTCTATACTCTGACTGTCCTTATTAGACTGTGGTTCGTCTAGAGTATCACATAGTAGTGGAGTCAAACTCAAATAGAAACAGGAGCCACTAAACCATATATAAGAATCTTTAACAGCACATATTGACTTAGAAAGCTACATATTAGCATTGCATACATTTTAGTATATTTTAATTAATTTTGTTAAATATTTCCCAATTACTTTTTAATCTAAATCAGCTGAAGGGAGGTGTGTAGCCAGCTGGCAGACCCCTTGTTTGACATCATGAAGTGGGAATGATAATAGTACCTACCTCCCAGGGTTATAGTGAGGTTCTAATGAGTCATCTGTAAGTGAAGCACGCAGTAGATGCCTAACAAATGCTTGTTACCTTTCTGCCAACTCCAACACCACGTGATTTTGATTTCTGGCACTATACTAGCAGCTTGTTGTAAGACAAGGATTTTTTAAAGGCAAAAGACTATAAATATGATCAATTGTACAGTAATTTTTGATACTGCATTTAGATAATGTTCTGAATTAAAGATCTTGAAGACAAAGACCCTTCACCTTCTAATCCATCCCTCTTCCACTTCAATATTTCCACTTAATTTCAGGCTTTGCCCTCTACACATCCAACTCTGATATATAGATATCCTCAGCCATTTGGTGAGGGTATTGCTTTGTGGACTGGAGATTTGTAGTCTTCTCTCATCATCTTGGATTTGTATTTTCCCAAGCATGTTATACAAATAAAATTCACCCTTTCTTAGAGTAAAACTTTTATTTACATAATTCCAAAGTATTTCTCTCTCTCTCTCTCTCTCTCTCTCTCTCTCTCTCTCTCTCTCTCTCTCTCTCTCTCCAGTTGTGAAGTTAGTATGTTGAACCCCAAGAATATTCATCTAAGAGGGTTCATCACAGAATGATTTCACCCTAAAGAGTTGTGCCAGCAGAGGTGGTGATCTGACCCCAGAGAGTTCAGACAGCACTCCTATGTTATGGTTTATTGTTGCTCAGGACCCAACCCTAGAAGTATAGATAAGGGAGAGAATGTAGGAAGGGACTAACACAGGAACATATGGTCCCTAGAAGGAGAAGGCCATGGTGATAGGGTTCTAGGGACTGTGGCCAGGACCCAACTAGAAGTGTTGCCAGTTGGCAGACCCCTTATTTGACACCTCTGTTTTACAGAACTACATGACTCCTTGACCTTCCTGTTTATCATGAGAGGGAATTCATATAGAAACTTGTCATTGACAGATCAATATCCAAGCTAGAGAATGGGGTACAAGGTGCTGAGGATGCTGGGATGGAAAGATGCAGGGAGGAAGCACAACCCTAAGGTGTGTTTCTAAGGACCTAGACCCAGCTATTCCTCCCTTGTTAAAGCTCTATCAAAGAGATGGAACTCACTTTTAACTTCCCTTTGTGAGGCAATAGGGCAGTGATATCAAGATGCTGCCTGTGGAATAGTAAATGGGGCACTAAACAGCAAGTCAGGACTCAGGCTATAATCGAAGATCTATCACTAGCTTGCTATGGGGTCTTGAACAAATCACTTGAGAGTGCCCTGGATTTTAAGCCATAAAACCCAAGTCCACATCTTAGCCCTCCTATTCATTCAGTGCATGTCTTTGTGTTGGCAAGGTTACCATCAAGACAAGGATGCCACTGGCTTATACATCCTCAGAATCCTAATGGTGGAGTTGATGCCTAAAGGTGCCAGTCAAGTTACAGAGAAGTCTACATATACTCAAGTGCCAGGAGTTTTGTGCCCATGTATACCTATAGGAATAGATCAGCATTGAAGAGGTAAGTCTACTGAGGTCTGGGAGTGGGGGAGGAGAAAGTGTCTGAGAGTTTCACATTTCAATTAAACAACATAGACATGCAGAGCTATAACTAGGACAAAGTAACAAGAGCACTGGCACAGGGTGCATAGTTTAGAGTATGTTGACAACAGTCAGAGTCTTCCAGTAGTCTAGAAACAATTGAGCTTATCATCTAAATAACAGGGATAATTACTTAAACACCATCCTCCTCTAGGCAGATAGGGATTACAAGGACAAAATGATGCGTGCATTGTCTAACAGTATCACTCTTCTAATTTGTTACACAGGAAAATTTAATTCTGACATGGGAGTAGATTGGGAGTATTTTCACAAATGATTGGGATGTAAAAAAAAGTATCATCAATAAAACTTATTTAACAATGACACCAATCAAAATAATAATATAATATACAAGGCTACCAAATGGCAGGTGTGGGTGAGTTCCTCCTTCTCCCTACCATCGTGCACCCACTTTGAATATTCTCAGTGGAGAAAAGCTTCTTATACTTAGCTATAGATCTTTATTCTCCTCTGAAAAAACAAGCCCATATAGACAACTGTCCACATTTGTTCTATCATATTTTTCTATGTCACAACGGAACACCTAGGTATAGTATAGGCATAGTATATAAAAGATCTGAGTTCAAATTTGGTCTCAGACACTTACTAATTGTGTAACCCTGGGCAAATCACTTTACCCTGTTTGCCTCAGTTTCCTCACCTGTAAAATGAGCTGGAGAAGGAAATGGCAAATCACTCCAGTATCTTTGCCAAGAAAAATCCAAACGGTGTCATGAAGAGTTAGACATGACTGAAATGTCTTAGAACGACAATACTGAATCTGAGAGATGAGTGAAATGACTTGCAGAAGTCAAGTAGTTTGGTATCAAGAGAAGTAGAGGGAGAACTTCCATACATGGGGAGAGCCAGAGAAAATGTTCAGAGTCAAGAGAGATAGAGGCTGCTCCTGGAACAACCAAGCCATCAGTGTCACTGGAATGAATTTTATGTGTCAGGGAATAATAAACTATATTAAAAAAACTGGAAAAGTAGAGGTTATGAAAGGCTCAGAATCCAAACAGAAAATTTTGTATTTAATCCTAAAGGTTATAGAGAACCACTTATTGATTAAGGCTGGGTGGGGGATGAGGTTAGATGATTGGCTCTGGGCTTTAGGACAGTCACTTTAGTACTTGAATGGAGATGTATTGGAATGGGTAGACACTTGAAGCAGGCAGACCTATCAGGAGCCACTGCAATATTCATCTCTGGGGGTCTAAGGGCCTGCACCAGAGTGATGGATGCTGGAAGAAAGAGGGAGCATATTTGAGAGATAGTGCAGAGGTGAAATGGACAAACCTTGGCAACAACTTGGATAAGGAAGTGGGGCAGTGAGAGAAACTAAGGAGTCCTTGATAACTGCTAGGTTGTGAGCCTGAGGTACTGAGAGAATGGTATCACTGTCTCCAATCAATGTAGTACTTGTGTAAGTAGAGAGAAAGGGGCAGATTGAAAAGATGTTATGGAAGTAGAAACAGCAAGATTTGGCAACTAATTGGATTTTGGGAGTGAGAGAGAGTGAGATGTCAAGGTTAATATACAGGTTATAAAACTTGAAAAATGGAAGGATGGTAGTACCTTTAACAGAAATAGGGATGTTTAGAAAAGGGAATTATTTTGGAGGGAAAGATAATGAATTCAGTTTAGTAGAGATTGAATTTGAGATATGCCCAAAACATTTAACCTAGCTGCCTGAATGATGGTAGGATTTGCTTTTAATTACTTTCCAGGGGTGTGGTCATTCTTAGCCCAGCTAATATTGTAGCCTGTTATTTATTCTCTCAAGGGATTTGGTGAAGCAGAAAGGCTGAAACATTTTATAATTAGTTTAACATGTCTTCATCACTCCCTTTGATGTGATTAGAGCTTCATCTTTCAAAGATCAGATATTTTCTAAAGGCAACGCAAGTACTATGTTCTCATTTTTACAGAAGAGGAAACTGAGGCATCTAATAATTAAGTGACTTAAAAATTCAAGTTTTTTTTTGTTTTTAACAGGGTTATAGGTAGTAATGGAAATAGGACACAAAACCTAAGACAAGTCCTTTACCTCTACCATGTCTCCACCTTCAGCAATGACATAGGATTTAGTTCTAATTCTGCAATTAAATCATGGAGTGAACTCAGGCAATTTAGTTAACCTTTCTATTAGTCAGTTTCTTTATCCATCAAAAGGAGATGCTTCCCTCACAAGACTGTTGTAAAGCCCAAATGAAATAATGAATGGGAGGTTGTTTGTGAATCCAGAAGTACCATAAAATGCAAGCTATGGTTATAAAAGACCATGAAATCCATTTCAAAAACATAAATTGCAATACAAATGGGGGTTATTTTTATTATAATTCATTGTCCTTTCCTGAACTATATTCTAATAGCTGAATATTTCTGTCTTCTTTGGGGAAGAGGGAGAAGGTATTGAAAAAAGAGGGACTGAAATCCACAAATCTCCCTCCAATTGTTATGTAGCTGAAGATGCATATGAAAAATCAGTTCTAATGTCAAATTATCCCCTAGGATTGTTGACTCACAAAATCTCCAAGTAGGAAGGCAACTTTGAGGTCATTTAAGACAATCCCTGCCTGAAGTATGAATCTCCTCCACACGTTCGTTTTACTTTTTTTTTTTTTTTTTGGACCAGGCCTGTGATTTCTTAGGAAAGTTCTACTAAGGAGAACCCCTGATAACAATGCAGGGTTGAACTTTCTCTACAGCTTACATTTTTCACAAGGTTCCTGAAATTGTGGCTTAGACATTTATTACTTGTGTGACCCTAGTCAAGTCATTTAACCTTTGTCAGTCTTAGTTTCCCCTCCTATGAAATGGGAAGAGAAAGAGCTCCTTCTTCACAGAATTATTATAGGGATCAATGAGATAATATGCAGAAAACATTCTGAAAAATTTAAAGCATGACAGAGAGCTGACCTCAAAGTCAGGAAGACAAAAACCCAGCTTCTGATACTGAAGAGTCAATAATTCTTAGGTTCTAAACATTCGCGACTTTTTTCTTTGGTTCCATCATTAAAATGTAAAATCTTTGAGGTCAGGGATTGTCTTTGGTTGTGTATTTATATGTCTGGCACTTAGAACAATACTTGATGCGTTGTAAGTGCTTAATAAATGAGTTTTCAGTCTATCCCTCCCTTCTCCTTTCCCTTGTCCCTCTCTCTGTACCTGCCCTACTGTAGAGGTGGTGGTATCCTAAACAGAAACATGAAAGTTAGAAGACTGAGTGCATTTACTGATGACTCCAGAGATTGGTGATTCACCTCTGAGGTGGCCTATTTTACCTTTTTTTTATAGCTTTAATTGTAAGTGAGATTTTCTAAATAGAGTTTAGAAATCCACACACACACCCCCCTTTCACTTTTTATCCATTCATTTTAGTTCTGCCTCTTGGACTAAATGAAAGGATTTTAATTCCTCTTCCACAAGGTCTTTCAAATAATTACAGACTGACTGTTAGGACTCTCCAATGACTTCACTTCTTTGGGCTCAATATCCCAGTTTCTTAAACTAACTATACTATTTCATGCTTTCTAGGTCCCTAACAATCACAATTGAACTTGGAGTGTGAATAGGGGCAGAGATGGAGCAGGAAAACTGACTTATGTCTTTGAAGGGCTGTTACCTGGAAAAGGGTATTTAACTAGTTTTCCTTGGCTCCAAGGGCGGGGGTAGGTGGCGCTAGAAACAAAGAATGAAGTGTGGAGAGTGGTCAATTTAGGCTTGACGTTTTCTAAGAATTATAGCCATGCAAAAGTAGGGTGGGGTAGAAACAGAATTATTCAGTAGAGGTATTGGGTTCCTCTTAACTGGAATCTTTCAAGCAAAGGCTGAATGTCCACTTATCAGAGATTGTTGTTCCCATATGTGATATGACTTATTCCCTCTGAGGTCTCTCACCAGAAATTCTAAGATCGTAGGGCTTGGAACAGAATATTCTGGATGCTACTATGAGTTGGTACCACAAATTTCATGTCATCTTCAGATTTGTTTCGCATGCCATCTAAGTGATTATATGTTGAATGAAATTGGATCTTGTTACGGTTTGGCACCTATGTACTAGTCACCCCTCTCAGTATACAGCTGTTCAATCCAATCAGTCTACCCAATTTGTTTAATCATGCTATTATCTAGTCAGCATATCTCTATCTTCCATAAGATTTCACAAAAGGCTTTGGTAAATACCTTATTGAAAGTCACATACAATGTATTCATAGCATTTTCTTAGATGCCAGTCTTTCAACAAAAGGAAATTTAATCTGTCATGACAATCTCAATGAATCTGTACTGGGCAACATTGCTCATGAACTATACCTTTAATAGCAAAGACTAGGATTTTAACTGTAATGAAAATTAAGCTATGGGTCTTCCCACAATGACATGCAGGGCAACTTTTTTTGTTTGTTTTTAAAAGCAAGAAGGCAGCAACTCCTAAGAGTAACTCTAATAAGGAAGCCAACCTCTCCCTGCTCTGAAGATGCCTACAGAATGGTAATGAAAGCAGGGCTAACCCAGATTTCTGGGATGGTGTTGACAAAAGTATCTTCAACTTCACAGAAGAAAGGCACAGAATCAGGTAAGCTTTCTTTGTGGCAGAGTCCATTTGAATGACTTTCTCTTTAACATTGTGTTTCTGTTTCCCTGTATTATGTGGGTCTCTAGAGAAAGTCTTGTATAATGTCCTGTGTTGGAGGTTTTAAAGCAGAACCTCCACCAGAAGCTTAAAAAGCCACAAGATCACAAATGCAGAGATGTGTCCTTGACCACACCCTCTTAGTCCTTCATCATTCTCTTGGGCATTCCTTTGCCAGAGTTCATTGAATGTTGGCAGTAAGCCATCATCATGCCCTACTACTCTGACTGTT
The DNA here is from genome assembly GCF_028372415.1 of Notamacropus eugenii. Lineage (NCBI taxonomy): Eukaryota > Metazoa > Chordata > Mammalia > Diprotodontia > Macropodidae > Notamacropus > Notamacropus eugenii. The sequence goes on along the minus strand of NC_092872.1, from coordinate 251,258,519 downwards.
TGTTTAAAGAATTTAATGTTTTCCCCTTTTGAAAATTGGGATATTTACCACATCCCCTCTAAGTTCCATTTCCTCAGCTATAAAATGAGGAAGTTGAACTAGGGGACCTTTAAGGCCCCTTCTACCTCTCAATCAATGATTCTTTGATAATTTACCATACCATTTCTTCTCCTATTCTATGTCATTTGTCAAAGTTCACTGACAGGGACTCAACAATCAAATATGCAAGTTATTTCACTACACTGGAATGTAATTTGTCCTGATTTTGTAAATTGAACTCATTGAGGGCAACTAGGTGCCCAGCCGAAGCCTTACATATCATAACTGAATAAACCTAGGAGGTGGCATCTGATTCAATGATTGGAAAGAAATGGTTTCCATATACTGTAATGTGAACTCAAGATGAAAATGAAGTGGTTCACAATCTGTCTTTGCATTCATTAAAATTTACTGGGCATCTGTCTTCATGATTCCTAAATGTGCTCCCTAACCTCATGGTACACCATGCTCAGTTAATTCTCCTGAATGGAGGAGACATTTCTATTTAGTGCATTCAGAACAAGCAAAAGCATGACAGTCCCTTCATGCTGCATAAGGGAAGATATTTATCATGGAACTCCTTCCCCTGCTACCTTCTGAAAGTCATTCTTCTGAATACATGGACTGACTCCTGCATACTTTTTTGTACTTCATGATTATTCTGAGTGACTAGTCTTTTCCTACTATTTCTGTTGAGTTTTGTTATTATTGCACAGAAATGCTGTTGGACTTCTGTGGTTTTATTTTGTATCCTATTTTATTGAAAGCTTTGTTTCAATTAATTTCTTTGCAGATTCTCCAGGGTTTTTAAAGTAAACCATCAGGTCACTGGCCCTTAAATGATTTGAAAGGAAAATAAAGACAACAGGGCAGACAGAGGGAAATTTTAATTGTTTGAGGAATTCTCTCCTTAGTCCAAACTCTGAGACTGTCATGAAAAACACTGAATGGTACATACATGACCAGAGCAAGATACCCAATTCCCTTCCATGAACAATTATGGATCAATTACATTTTCCTCTGTGTGCTTGTGAGTAAGAATGTATAATTTCTCCAATTATCCTTCAGCTTCCAAAAAAACCAAAGATCACTGACAATAGAGGTTCAGAACCATCTCTCTGGACCCTGATGAAACTCCCTTACTCATTGCTTTTTTTCCCAGAAACCCATATTCTTCTGCTGATTGCCTTAAGGGCTAACAGGCTTGTAAGACAATCAGAAGGCTTCTTTTTGTGTGTGTGTATGTGTGTGTGTGTCTATGTGTGTGTTTCTGTTCTCAAAATCAAGCTAATGCTCACCCTGTCACAAGACAGGACAAAGCTCCCTGTCTCTGGGTGTCATTAGAGGAACTAGAAGCTGGCAGGCCATTATTATGTACAAGAAAACATTGAAAATGGCAGGGGGGATCTATGCATGTCAGATCCATAAGTCTTTAGGAATTGTGGAGCAATGAAAAATGGGATAAAGTGAGCTTCACCTGCCAAGAAGAATCCTTGGAGTTGTATGACTGAACTAACAGTACAAATCATCTGTTCTGTTGAACAGGAAATGCATTTGCCAATGAAATATAGAAAAAGAGATTTTTTGAGGCTATTAAACAACTTGCTCCTCAAATACCAGATCTATGAGTTTGCATTTTGTTTTGTGGTGGAAGAAGAGGAAATTTAAAGGAAATGTCAGTGCAGTGAAATAAGGGCATCATTGGGTTTCCACAGATGTAGGTCTCTGTCCTTTCAGGGACTGTATTCCTACCAACTTTAAAGTATTTAGGCATACTACATCTCCATTTTATCTCTTCTGTTCTTTGTTCCTTACATTCACAAGGTGATTTGTTAACAGAGTGAAAATTGAGGTTTAGGGACATGCAAAGGACAACAGAAAGATCATCCAAAGACCCCTTGGGAGAGAAAAGGAATTTTTTTTGGTGTCTCATTCCTTTTCAGTTACCTTCTTAACTTCTTAAGACAAGAGGCTATTCCATCACCAGAGGGCATTTGATCATCAGTTCATTTAAGATTAAACCTTATAAAAAAAGTACTTTCTTCATGGGGAGGTGGGAGAAATTGAGGGTCTCTTCTGGAATCTAGATAGAGTACCATCTGCTGCCCAATCAGGTAAGCACCCTTGCGAGAGCAATCCTTTGATCAGCCATCAACATCCCAGCCCACAGATTCCCCTTTCACACATGTGTTCTCATTAATGTCCTCCCACTGCAGAGGAATCCTTGATCAAGAAGTTTGATTGGGTCTAGCCAATGTCAAAAATAGGTTGATTCTATTTGACTTAGTCTTGAACAATTTAGTGAGATGGAGCAGGAACTTAACTAGTTCCAGTTAAAGGACTTCATTGGGATATGTAAAGAAATCAGAGCAAATTGAGTTAACTGACTGACCTTCCCACTCTTAAAACAGTTGCGATAGCATCTAGGGATCAGGGATCAGGGAACAGAGAGCTGAGGACTTCAATGACTTTCTTCTAGTAATTTGAAAGGAAACTAATTCCTGGAGACTTCTGAAAGAGGGATGCCTGTAAAGTGTATATAAGCCACAGGGTTAGTTTCATTGACTAGACTAATAAATTATATCAAATTATCATAGGATTTAGAATTGAAAGGGACCTCAGAGACCATCTAGTGCATTTCAAAGATATGGAAGATGAGGTTCCAAAAGGGTAAATGTCTTGCCCAAGGTCTCCCAGACTGAGTGGCAGAGCGAGAAATTGACTCTAGGTCTTCTGAATCTAAATAAAGAACTCTTTCCTCTGTACTAAACTATGTCCCATATGTAATAGTAAGCACCCCAACATACACACGGGGGTCTGCTATCACAGGTTCTTAGATCTGCATTTGTAAAAGGAAAGGTAACTTTTCAGAGGTTAACAATCTCCTTTAATCAAGCACATGTACCATTCATTTAGTTCAAAGTAAAAAGTCAGTACCCTGAACTTCAGAGAAAATACAGAGAAATCTAAATCAACAGCAAAGCTTCCAAACTGCCCGACATACATCACACATCAACAGATAACTGTCTGACTATACATACATAGTTACCAAAGAGGGAAACACTAACATATGGGTTTTCCAAGTTGGAGGGCTCCTTAGAGGCTTCCCAGAGTTTCATCTGGCCAAACAAACACTTCTAGTCAGTAAGCCCCAAAGTAAAACCTCAAATCAGAGTATTTATATCTTTTTAGAGCCAGAGAGCATCCCAACACTTGAGAACCAGTGCCTCATTAACAAAAGGTGTGGGCCTTCCTACAAATCTTCCCAGGCCCATAATGGGTGAGAAAGATCTTTTTTGATCACATTACTCAATCAGAGACACTTTATACTAAAACAAAAATGGCAACAAATCCAACTTTGCTTGCCATCACACCATATAATCTAACACTGAAAGCTAAATGCAGCAGATATTTTTGAAGGAAATATCAGTTAATATTCAAGAGACTTTCTAAAAGCCCAGGCAATTAAATGAAGGTTCCAGGAAATCTGAATCCTAGGACCTATGAAGAAACAAAGCACACTTGTAAACTTTTGGGGTGAAATTATGATGAAGATTGTTTACCTTTGAATTATATACAGGTATCTCCTACCATTCAACTCTCCTTCAATGCATACTCACCATATGAAAGTGACTCTGGGTTCCCAAAGGCTATGTTTACGAATGGCTAATGCTAGCAGGACCTTCTAGGTAAAAAAGGAAAATCAACTTATATCACTTGTGCTGGAAGGAACCTCAGGGACCTTCTCATCCAAACATCTCATTTTTTAAATTTAGAAACTGATACCCATAAAGATTAAGTGACTTGACCAAGGTCTCACAAGTAATATGAATCTTCCCATGTGGGGCCAATGATGAATTGTGTATCTGCTCTCCAAGGCTCAGCCAAGAGAAATGTGGTGAAGCTAATCACCAAAAGGCTAGCAACCAGGTGATTATTTCTCTTGTTATCATCATCCTCATCATCATCATCACCATCATCATCATCATCATTTTCATCATTATTAACCTTCAGCAATTCATAAAGATTCTGACTGATGCTTGTAGATCTAAATATGGAAGGGCATATGACTTGCCCAGTGTCACATGATTATATCCAATTGAACCAAAGTGTTCCTGATTTAAAGTCTACTTTATATCCACTTGCAATTAATGCTGCTTCTTAAATATGGATTGGATATGGCTGAAACATACCACTGGATTAAACAGTAACAGCAACAAATACCCACTACACGTTATGTAACAGAAACTCGGCTAGGTTGAGCCAAAGGCCAGCAACATTGATGAAGAACTAGGAGAGAATACAGAGATCCAATAGAACATAAACTTAAAATTCTCCTTTATTGGTGTAAAATAAACTTGATTAAGATCAAAAGCTAAATGGAGGGTTCTCCAAATCGAATCTATTCAACCCCCTGTTGGCCTTCTTTCCTCTGGGTCTTTTACCATTGCATGGGTATCCGTGCTGCCCTCAGATTGTCCATATGTCCCTGCATCATTATCTTCTTCCTTATTGTATTTACTGTCTCCTCTCCTACCTCCTCAGCTTCCCCTGACACACACACACACACATACACACACACACACACAGACTACACACTCACATACACAAATACTTATTTTACAGATGAGGAAATTGGAGTTCAGAGAAAATAAGTAATTTTTTCAAAATAATATAGGTAATTGAGGCAACTAGGTGGCACAGTGAATAGAGGGCTGGACATAGTCATGAGAATCTGAGTTCCAATTCAGCCTCAGATTTTACTAGATACGTGACCCTGGACAAGTCACTTAACCCTCTTTGTCTCAGTTTCTTTATCTGTAAAATGAGCTAGAGAAGAAAATGGCAACCCACTCCCATATCTTTGCCAAGAAAACCCCAAATGGCATCACAAAGAGTCAAACACAATTAAAAAATAACTAAAGAACCATACAGATAATTAAAGATAGACAGAATTTGAATCCAGATCTTCCAACTAAAATTTCATGTCCCTTAGTGCTGCACCATGTTAAGGATTCTGGGAAATAAGGGACCAAGGCTGACTAACTGATCTGGTCAGAACCTAAAACAATGAGCTCCTCCTCTAAGCAAAGTGACCTGGATGCATGAAAGCTGGGATCCCTTGGTAAAGCTTTAGGTTGTCAAGCTGTGTCTTGGATATATGACTTGCTTAGTAGTTTGAATACATTTGTCTATTGTCCTATGGAACAGATGCTATGATGAATTTTCTCTGATAAAGAAAATCACCATTATGTTCAAGAAAGTGTCTTCACAGGGCCTGGATGACAGGTTATCAAAGCAAATTTTCATCCACCAGAAAGAGCGTAGACTTTCAGCTCACAGAATCTAAGTTCAAATCTCAATTCTTTTTTTTTAACTCCCTATTTGACCTTAGACAAATCATTCAAGGTCTCTGAATCTCATCTTTTCATTTGACAAATGAAGAGTTTGATCCAGATGACCATTAAGATCTCTACGTGGGTCTAAATCTGTTATCTTACTCTATGCATCTGACAGTTAGTTAATTTCTGCATTTAAACATAAAGAACTGGGGATACAAAACATCCAATTAGTAAGTGGGGCTTATCTCTACTCCTTTTGCCAACTGGAGATTTCTATCAACCATGTGAGCTGATTTCAATGTGGTAGGTTAATGACCATATTGTTATAAGGTGTTAATATCATATTAACCTGAGAAATGAAAAACTGTGATGAAGAAAATTGTTCCCATGAGATTCATTATAAAATATGTCCTGATAAAATGAAGGCTTAAGTTAGGTTTGTTCCCCCATTAAAAGCAAAATTCAGCATTTTTGTGCTGAGACTTTGAAACTCTTGCTGACCATGAATTTATGGAATACTGCATCATGCTAAAGGGAGTTAGTTTTAATGAGAATTAGCTATTTGGCTCCACTTTTCTTCCAAATATTATATTATTTCAAATATTCTCTTATGAATTTTTGGAAATACCCCCACCAAAAGGATGTCTTGTTTTTCTTCTTCTTCTTCTTTTTTTTAACCAGTGGGAATGGTGTCATGGACACAGATTCTAGGTGGTACATACAATGGTAAGAGAATTGGACACGTAGTCAGAAAAACCTGAGTTCAAATCCGAACTCAGACACTTTGTGATTGTGGAAAAGTCATTTAACATTGATCTGCCTCAGATCTTTGTCTGTAAAGTGGAGATAATAATAGTACCTCTCCTATGCCCAAATTATTATGACGATAAAAAGGAGATTTAAAAATACTTTGCAAGCACTATATAAATGCATTTAAATGGTGGTCAGAAGAAGTGATACAAGAATACTCTCAAGGTCTCTCTGAAGAACTTTGGAATTGATTGTGTGACATCTGGGAGACACTGACACAGGACGACTCAGCATGGCGTGTCCACATCAGAGAAGGTTCTGTGCTCTATGAGCAAAGAAAAATTGAAACAGCTCAAAGGAATTGCAGGATGCCCAATTTTAGAGAATCCACTCCAAATGTTCACACTGACTATTTGCCTGACCTTTGGTAGAGCATTCTGAGCTTGTATTCAGCTGATCAGCCATAATTGGACACACTGAAACTTGACTCTAGCATAATGATGTCATTTTGGTTCTTTTCGAGAACAAAGGACAATAATCAACCATACTAATCAGATACCATGATACATCAACATAGGAACCTTTTTACTCATGTGAAGACTCCTTCCAACACATGATCCTTGCTCCCAACCTAATCAGAATCCTTCAATTGGAATCTATTTGAAATACCTCAGGTCTTCCTTCCTTTAGGGTATCAGGCTGTACATTTCTTATCTCTAGCTTTTGTTACATGGCCATGTTGCTCCCATTTGCTATCATATAGTCCACTTCTTATCTTTTACATAAATTCTTATTTAGAATTGAGAATCCTTTTACATGTTCATCCCCAGAAAAAGCAGTCCCAAATTGGAAGCATCCTGTGATGAAGGACCTACTCAAACTCATGGCTCACAAGCCTCCATCAGTGGATTTGCTTTTACCTCTTCGTAAAGAAACACTTTTTTTTAAAATCAAAATATATTTGATCAAATAAATAAAAATACAAGAAAAATCCATGCATGTGAACATGGGATAAATTCTTCCACATAATACATCATTAATGGGAGGGCACATACATGAAAAGAATATCTGACTAGAGAACTCAAAGAGAAATCATACACACGAAGAAAACATGGGGTCAGGAAACACATATGAAAGTATATATAGCAGGAATCTACATGCCAAGAAGACACACATGAAGAAGACAACAATAGCAGATATCCTTGGTGTGGGTAGATATGTGACAAGTGCAGCTCATACCTCTGATGTTACAAGGCTGCCAATCGCCCTGGGTGATGTTACCATCAGACTTTCGATTGTCTTCTCTGGGGTTTCAGGACTCTGCTTTCTGCTAAGTGTGTCATCTATATAGATGGTGTCTTTCTATTTGGAATTTCTTGCCAGTTACAAAATCATGCAAATTATTTCTGTTACCACCTTCTGCACTTCAGCTTTTTAAAGCCATCTGCTAGGATCTAAGTTCCTCTTTTCTAAGGTTAAATGACTAAAAATGATTTTACTGAAAAGGCCAGGTAGACATCTCTTCAGTTCATGGTCAATACTATGTAATCACCTCACCCACCCAAGGAAAAATCAACAAAAGACAAACATATAGTTCACAGGCTAAGATTAAGTTTATTCTTTTGATTATTAGTATCTAGGCTGATTCAAAGTCTATGTATTAAGATAACTATCTGATTTCAGATTTAAAAATTCTTTGTAACTCATTTGAACCCTGCAATATCATACTAGAATCCACTCTAGAATCCACTTAAGTGATTGTGTCCCCAAAATAAAAATATAAATAAAAGGCAAAAACCTATCAGAACTACATGGAACCTGGGGCTACTATGCATCAAAAGTCCTACTTGATTGGAATATAAATAAACAAAGTTGGAGAAGAACGAAGACGCAGTGAAAAGTCATTGTCCTCTAACTTCTTGGTCCATATTCCTGCTTTTACTATGGATCTGCAAAACAAGTAACACAGCTACAGTCAATCTGACTTCTGCACTATATTATGGCCAGTGTAAAATGTTGCTTTCTCAGTATACTTGCATGCACATTATTGTAGTTAATTATAACTATAGCCTGCTTTTGCCCATCATCTATCACTTACAAGCTTTTTGGGGCACTAATAAATATGATTCTTCTGAAATTATGAAGTTCCATGATTGGCAGACACGCCATTCCTGGAAGAATGCTTCAATAGTTTTAATATATCTTTGATAGCATTGATGTGGATTCCTTTCATTTATGATGACTACAAAGCACCCTTGCCTTCTTACCTGTACAATTCTTTTTCATGTCTTTTCATAGATCCTCCCGTCAGAGCTTCTTACAAGTACTGGTCTATTGTCTGGGAACCAATGGAGAACTTGAACAATTGATCAGTCACCCTTCTCTCTCTTGCCTCCTGACTGACCCATTTTTTTTCTCTGATCTTTTTTTTTTTCCTGGATGATCACTGCCCTCTACTTGTGGAGCCTAGGTCATCACTGGAGCCATAATGCCCAATAATCATGGGTGCCCAACATCGATTTCTTGATTGCTCTTTAGGTAACCCATAGATTTGATTTTTCATAGGATGTGAGATTTTAATTTCATACCAGAGTCCAAGTAATGGGTCATGCTTTTTCACTGATTTTCTTATAATTTATCATAAATGAAGTATATAAAAAAACAGGGAGAAGTGCTTGCTAAAGGTAATCAACAATGAAATGACAACTAGGTAGGTAGTACAGTTGATATAGTTGTTGTTGTGTTTGTTCTTCATTTTTGAAGAAGATCATGGCATCAGAGAAATGATGATATGACTTGCACTTGACTTTGTTTTGAGTAAGGGAGGACTGTGCAAGGTCACCAGCTTCACTTTTTCCTCCTGAGCCATCTAGATCCAGTGACCAGATATTCATCAGGAGATGACTGGAGATAGCCCAGGATGCAATGGGAGACATAGGTCTTTTTAGGCTAAGGCCTTTTCAGGTACTCACTTAGAGGGAGGTAAAGTTCATTCAATAAATAGGCAAGTGAATAGGACTTCTTTAAGAAGTAATCAGGGAATGGCCCCTTTAATGAGCAAAAGAAAATAAAATAGCTAAATCAAGCTGGAAGGGAAAGAGAAATGGTTACTGTTGATAATCACTGGAAACAGGGAGGGTCCAGAAAGCAGCCATGAAGTGGAGCTTGGGAAGGACCCATTGCTGTCCAATCTATGGACTTCAGAGTGCACTGGGTTTAAGGTTTTGGGAAAGACAAGACAGACAGGAAGAAAGAAAGAAGAGAGAGAGAGAGAGAGAGAGAGAGAGAGAGAGAGAGAGAGAGAGAGAGAGAGAGAGAGAGAGAGAGAGAGAGAGAGAGAGAAAGGAAAGAAAGAAAGAAAGAAAGAAAGAAGGAAGGAAGGAAGGAAGGAAGGAAGGAAGGAAGGAAGGAAGGAAGGAAGGAAGGAAGGAAGGAAGGAAGGAAGGAAGGAAAGAAAGAAAAAGAAAGAAAGAAAAAAGACATGTAGCAGTAAACCCCAAGTTAACTGGGCAGCTTCTGGCCATCCAAATTTACCTTCCTTTGGAGAGGAGAAGGAAGGGGAGAGGGAGACAAAAAGGAGAGGATGAGCTGAGTTACCCAGCTAGCTGGATCCCCATTCAAGTGGCTCTGTCTACTCACAGGTTGTGTTGTTCCCTTGTTTCTGAAGATCATGACATCAGAGAAATGATGACATGACTGGCACTTGTCTTTGTTTTGAGTGAAGGAGAGCTGTGCAAGGTCACCAGCCTCACTTTCTCTTCCTTGGTGGATATAGTTCCAGGTCTAGAATCAGAAAGACCTGAGTTCAAATCCATTCTCAGATATTTACTTCAATGTAAGTCAATTAACCTCTGTTTGACTCACTTCCTTCATCTGTTGTTGAATCATTTTCAGCTTCTCATTGCTCCCATTTGAGATTTTCTTTGCAAAGATACAGAAGTAGTTTATCATTTCCTTCCCGGGCTCATTTTAAAGATGAGGAGAACTGATGCAAACAGAGTTAAATGATTTGTTCAGGGTCACATAGCTGGTAAGTGTCTAAGGCCAGATTTGAATTCGTGAAACTGAATCTTCCTGACTCTAGGCTCAACACTCTTTCCACTGTACCACCTAGCTGCTTTGTAAACTGAGGATTATAATAGCCCTCACCTCCAAGGTTGATATGAGGACCAAATGAAATCTGCCTTAGACACTTAATAACTGTGTGACCCTGGGCAAGTCACAACCTCTGTTTATCTCAGTTTCTTCATCTGTAAACTGGGGATAATAATAATAGCACCTATCTCCCAGGGTTATTGCAAGGATCAAATGAGATAATAATTATAGACTTTTGCACAGTACAAGGCACATAGCAAGTATCATATACATGTTAGCTATTATCAAAATCTGAATGATAAAGGGATTCCTTATAAGCAGTGCGGTTTTGCAACCAATCCTGTTTATGAATGACCTTGTGTTGCTTATATAAAGCCCCAGAGCCAATACTGGAGAGACTTCACAATGATATCTGCTACCAGTCAAAAGGTTCTTACTAAGGTGCAAACTAATAAGAATTGGAGGGAGGGGGGAAGAGAGGAAAGAAACTTAAGACCTTTTTTTCCCAGTGGAATAGACTGAAAAGTTAAGATTCAGAAGTGTGTAGTGAAAAGGGAAAATTTCATATATACATATATATATATACATACATATGTATGTATATATATATATATGTATATATATGAAGCCTCAACTTCCTCATTTATAAAATGGAGTATCAGAATTTTTGTGAATGTCAAATAGAGAATGCCTGTAAAGTGATATTTAAATGCAAGCTATTATTACTTATCCTTTCTACACCAACTAAAAATTCTCTGATGGTGAAAATGATGACAAAGGAAAGATAATTGCCACTTTATCCTAGCTCACTGCTAACAGTGTCTCAAACTTGAAATGTCCAAAACATAATTCATCTTCCTCCATTCATCTTCCCCATTGCTTATGATTTTAATATCAGACTCCCACTTCTCTGTGCCCAAAATCTGAATCACTTTTGCTTCCTCATGTTTCCTTATATTCTTTGTCAGTTGATAAGTCATATCCTTTCTACCTTCAACTCAAATCAAGTCAGTATGCATTTATTAAGTGCCTACTAGGTGTCAGAGTCATCAATCCTAATGGGTCTATTCAGTTTCGTTGATCTGAAAGTGCTAACTGCCCTGGGGAAAGGGGGATACTGATACTCCGGAGTGCGTAGTTGGAAATCTGTAGAGGGGAAGCCCTTATGTACGTAAATTTATGTGACGGTTGCTGAATCCTTTCATTCCTGTCCATTTAGGGTTTTCTTGGCAAAGTTATATGAATGATTTACTGTTTCCTTTTCCAGCTCATTTTACATATGGGACTGTAGAAAGCAGGGTTAAGTGATTTGTCCAGGTCACACAGCTAATAAGTGTCTGAGGCCATATTTGAACTCATGAGAATAGGTCTTCCTGATTCCAAACCAAGTTCTCTATCCAGTGTGCTATCTAGCTATCCGTATGTAAACTTGTATAGGAAAAGAAATCTGGCCCTTTAAAGGCAGGACTGACTGTTTCTGCTGTTCTGGAGGAATTGCAAAAGTCCTATTTCAGCTGTTTACCCTTGACAAGATGGAACAATATCATGCTTTGGTCTATTTGGATACCCTGTGGACTATGGGTTTATTAAGGTTTGAAGACCCTAGAATTTCAAAATTGAAGCTATAAAGCTTTTGTGGCTTGATGTGGTATTGTCCTCTAATTGGACCATGAATAACAACTACATTATAAAACTTGACAGGCATTTGTGGACAATTAGAGTTCATTTTGGGGTGGGTGGGGAGCAGGATATACAATAGTTGAGGAACTAGGCTAATCAGTGAGTGACTTTCACTCTCCATGAAATGGTATAATCATCCTAAAGTGCTTTTCAATACTGCTTATGAAATATCTTATTGAAATTTTAATCCCTTCTGGGGAAGACAAAGGATTGTAAGAAATATTACCATATATAGAAAACTATCTCTCTCCTTGAGTAGCAAAGACACAATAAAACTCAAAAGACCATTAGAGATGAAAGGGACTTGAGAGATGACTTAGTCCATTCCCTATCTTCATTTGACAGATGAAGAGATTGAGGGCCAAAGAAATGAAGAAATTGGTGGAAGGAAGCACAGCTTCTAAGCAGCAGCATAGCATTTTCTTCTCAAGCAGACTTCTGGATGACTCAAGTCATGAACTGAGTACCTCTTCCATTCATTTCAGTCATATAGGAGGGAAAATATTCTCTGGGCCTCAGTTTTCTCAACTGTAAAAAAAAAAAAAAAAGGGGAGGGGCTGGACTCAATTCTCTAAGTCCCTGACAATTTAGTCTGTGATCTACTGTTCCCACATGATGTATTTATAGGTAAGTATGGGCTCATTTATTCATATATGGGTTAAAGTAGATGACTATTGGAGAGAGCAAAGTCAAGATGGCAGATTAGAGCAAACTCATCTGAACTCTATCAACATTCCCCTTCAAACAACTTTAAAATAATACCACTAATCAAATTTTGGAGCAACAAAGCCAAACAAAAGGTTAAGGTGAGGCATTTGTCTAAGAATGCTTAGAAAGAAAAATTTAGGAGGTCAACAGGCAAAGTTTGTCACACCAGGTGGCCACAGTAACAGTAACACCTTCCAGAAATGGTAAGGGAGTTAGAGAATTGGTCTGAAAGAGATTCCAGGGTACTTTTTGCTGGCACTGAGCACAGGTGGTTCTGATTGATAATTGTATTGACCACAAGCAGTTCTGGGCCAGAGTTCCAAAGTGGAGAGGAGTGCTGATGTTGGACACAAGGGAGGAGGGGCTCTACTTTTAGTTTCAAGGCAATGAGAAGTAATAGTGTTTGTGGCTATGGGGGACCAAGGGGAACTTCTTAGATAAAGACTGGAGCACAGAGTAGGAGAGGAGTGACCATACTTCTTCCAGGATTACACAATGTTAGAAGCACCAAAAACTAGCTCTGAAACCAGCAGCAAGAAAAAGGCTGAAGCTTGGGACAGTGCCCCACCCCCCAGCCACAGGTGAGCAAAAACCAGCTTTAAAATAAAGTTCAAGATAAAGAAATGGGCTGGAAAAATTAGCAAAGAAATTACCATAAAAATCTATTACAGTGGCAGGGAAGACCAAAGAATCAACTCAGAAGACAACAATATAAAAAAGAGAAGCAAACAAAGCCTCAAAGAAAAATGCTAACTGGACACAAAGCCAACAAGAATTCATGTAAGAGCTAAAGAAGGAAGAGTGACAGGAAAAACTAGGGGAAAGAATGAGAGTGGCACAAGAAATTTATGAAAAGAGAATTAACACCTTGGTAAAAAGAGGCACAAAAATACTGAAAAAAATAACACCATAAAACAAATAATCAAAACCACAGAATTGACCTAATGATAAAAAGGCCCAAATATTTACTGGGGAAAAAAAAACTTCTCAAAAAAGAGAATAGCCAAATGGAAAAAGAGGTGCAAAATTTCACTGAAGAAAATATTTTTTTAAAAAATTAGAATTGGACAAGTGGAAGCTAATGAATCTATGAAACACCAAGAAGGAAATGGGGGACAATGGGGGAGATGGAGGAAATAGAAGAAAATGAGAAACATCTTATCAGAAAAGTAACCTGGAAAATACATCAAGAGGTAATAATTTAAGAATTATTCAACTATCTAAAAACCACTCTCAAAGAAATAACATAGACATCATATTTGAAAATATTATCAAGGAAAACAACTATGATATTTTAGATCAGAGGATAAAATGCAGATGGAAAGAATCTATCATATACCTCCTGAAAGAGATCCGAAAAAGAAAACTCAAAGGAATTTAGCCAAATTCTTGAGCTCCCAGTTCAAAGAGAAAATACTTCAAATGGCCAGAAAAAAATCAAATATCATGAAATCACAGTCAATATCATACAATATGAAAGGAGCTAAGGACTTGGAATATGATATTCAGGAGGGCAAAGGACCTAGGACTATAAACAAGAATTAACTACCCAACAAAACTGTGTATAGTCCTTCAAGGGAGAGGGTGGATATTTACTGAAATAAAGAACTTTCAAGCTTTTTCTGGTGAAAAGACCAGAACCAAATAGAAAATTATATATTCAAACATAACACTCGAGAGAAGTATTATGATAAGCATGATAAACAGATAAACATGACAGAACAATCACAAGAGACTTAATTAAGTTAGACTGGTTTACATGCCTATATAGGAGATGATATATGTAACTCCTAAAAACTTTATCATTATTAGAGCAGTTAAAAGGAGTTTACTTAGATAGAGGACATGCAAGTCAGTCAAATATGTTAGAATTATCTCAAAAATAAATAAAAAGATAAGAAAGAGGGATGCCCTGGGAGAAGAGAGAAGGGAAATGTAGAATAGGGAAATTTTTCTCACATGAAAGAGTCACAGAAGGAAGAACTTTTGTAGTGGAAGGGAAAACGGGGTTGTGTGGTGCCAGTGTTTGAACCTCACTCGTTAGACTTGACTCAAAGAGGGAAGAATATATACATACACACTCAGTCTTGTATAGAAATCTAACTTACCCAATAGGTAAATAGGAAGGAGTGGGGATAAGAAAAATGAGGAAGATGATAAGAAAAAGTGGGACAGATTAAGGGAAGCTGTGGAAAGAAGCAAAATAAACTTTTGAAGAGGGATTTGATAACAAAAAAGAAGAAATGGAAGAAAAGAAATATCTCAGTTGTGAACTGAATGGAATGAGTTCACCCATAAAAGGAAGCTGATGGCAGAATGGATTAGAAATCAAAATCCAAGATTATTATTTGCAATGGTTTACAAGAGACACACTTCAAATACAAAGAATTTATGTAAAGGGCTGGAGCAAAATAATGTAGACTTCAGCTAAATTTTTTTTAAAAGGCAGGGATAGGAATCATGATCTCAGACAAACCAAAAGCAAAAACAGACCCAATTTAAATGAATAATTAGGGAAATTGCATTTTGCTAAAGGGTAGCATAGACAATGAAATGATATCAAAAACTTGTACAGGAAGCTTCTCTAATAAAGGCCTCATTTCTCAAATATATGCTGAGTAGAGAACTGAGTCAAATTTATGAAAATAAAAGCCATTCTCCGGTTGGTAAATGATCACAGGGTATGAACAGGCAGTTTTCAAGAGAAGCCATCAAAGTTATCTATAGACATAGGGGGAAAATGTTCAAAATCGCTATTAATTAGAGAAAGGCAAATGAAAATATCTCTGAGAAACCACCTCACCCCTAACAAAAATGATAATGCTGGAAGGGATGAGAAGAAAACAGATACGCTAATGAATTGCTGGTGGCATAGTGAACTGATCCAACCATTCTGGAGAATGATTTGGATCTATGTGCAAAGGATTATAAATACTAGTAGATCTATATCACAAAGAAATCAAAGAAAAAGAAAAGTTCCTGCATGTACAAAAATACTTCTAGCAGGTATTTTCACGGTGGCAAAGAATTCTACATTGAGGGGATGTTTATCAGTTGGGGAATGGCTAACCAAGTCGTGGCAAATTATTGTTTTGGAGAAGTGTTTTGCTGTGGGAAATACAAAGTGAGTGGTTTCAAAAAAAATTATGAAACTATGTTAACACTTTTGTTGTCTGACACAAAATGAAGTGAAAAAATCAGGAGATCATTGTGTAACATTGATAACTGTATTTAAACATAATTCGTTTTATTTGTGATTTTATATATTTAATAGAATGGAATAAGCATTTATTAAGTGACTACTGTGTACCAGGAATTATGCTAAATAATATCTTATTTCATCCTTACAACCACACTATGGGGTAGCTATTGTTACAATCCCCATTTTACAATTGAGAAAACTGAAGTAAACAGATTTAGTGATTTGGATCACCTAGCTAGTAAGTATCTGAGGCCAGATTTGAAGTTAGGGCTTGCTGACTCCAGACACTGTGCTCTGTTCATTATGACACCAGCTGCTTTTATGCATTTAAATACCTTATCCTTTAAAGGTTTTGACAGACTGGACATCACATTAATCTCTAGGTTTCAATAGATCGTACATTCCATAAAAAATCCATGACACATGAAGATTTAAAACCTCTGGGCTAGTACAAATTGGTGAGTTCGAGCAAAAGTCCTTGATATTTAATGATTATAAACCACTTGAAAATTATATTTTCTAATCATTAGTCATCTCTCTTTCAACTTTTTTGTCCATTGAATTGTGACAACTTTCATAGCCAGATCAAAGGTCATCTCTGGTAGAAATAATTCTGTGATCTGTCCCTAGTAGATAATGACCTTTCCCCCTTTATACATCACATAGAACTTTGCCCCTTTATTTTATATTTTCAGTGTAATTTTGTATTGTAATCATTTGTATGCCCATGACAAATTTCTATATACTCTCCATGAAATCAGGGGTTATGTTTAATATAAATTTTGTCAACAAGGGGTTCTGGAGACAATTTTAGAATCAGAGAATTTCAGAGGCTTCTTTTTTGTTATTTGTCCTTTGTTTAGGAGAAGACCAGTGACATCACAAGGTGATATCTCAACTTGTGTGTGGAGTGGATTTAATAGGGGCAGAGTTGCACAAAGTCATCAGACTCACTCTCTCTTCCAGAGTCATTAAAGTCCAATGGCAAGACAAAAGTCAAGAAGACCAGGATATAATGGATGACGTTGGTGTTTTCAATGCCTGACCAAGGTCTAAGCACTCCACCACACCTGCTTCAGCAGCCTTCATGACATTGGAACAACACATCTTACCCACCCATTCTGCTCAGGATAGGCTTGGTTAAGCCCATCTGCTAAGACAGTTTTACATAGTGCCCTTCTGGGCATGCTACAGATTCATGGAGTCACAAGTGAGAGACAGTTGAAAGGTGGGCACAAAAAGTAGATGAGCAACCCTGAAAAGGCCTCAGAGAACCGTCACAAAAGAGGTATTAATTCTCTATGAATACCCCATAAACCCCATCTGAGAGATGGAAATGAACTCAATAAGTATGCAGCATATGTTTAAAGCATTTTCACATGTCTATGTGTTTACATGTGCATATATACAAAATATTTATTAATTTGTATTATTTTATTTTTATTTATACATGATATCTTGATATATTATCATTTATTCACATTATTTATTTTAGATTCTTTTCCTTTTAAATTTTGAATTCCAAATTCTTTCCCTCTCCCTCCCCTTCTGACCCACCCACTGAAAAGACAAACAAAATTTTGTGAATTATGCATGTGAAATCATGTAAAACATATTTCAGTATTAGTCATTTTTTTTAAAAAACAAGAAAAATAAAAGAAGGAAAATACACTTCAATTTGGACTCAGAGCTCATCAGTTCTATCTCTGGCAGGGCATTTGTCATCATGAGTCCTTTGGAATTGTTTTGGAACATTGCATTGATAAAAGTAGCCAAGTCTTTCATAGTTGATCATCAGTATAATAATTGCTTTTACTGTACACAATGACCTCCCAGTATTTCTCACTTTATTTCACATTATTTCTTATAGGTTTTGCCTCTTTTTTCCTGAAACTCCCCCCCCCCCATTATTTCTTATAGCATTATGCTCCTCCATCACAGTAATACTCCACCTAACTGTAGGGAGTTAGGTGACATAGCGGCCTGAGGAAGACTTTTCTTTGTAAGTTCAAATTTGGTCTCAGATACTTACTACCTGTGTCCCTTGGCAAGTTATTTAACTTTATTCATCTCAGTTTCTTCATCTGTAAAATGAGTTGGAGAAAGAAATTATAAACCACTCCAGTGTCTTTGCCAAGAAAACTTCAAATGGGATCACAAAGATTCAAACACAATAGAAAGGACTGAATGGCAACACTCCATGACAATCATATGCCCCAATTTGTTCAACTACGCCTTTACTGATAAGCGTGTCCTCAATTTACAATTCTTTACCTCCACAAAAACACCTGCTAGAAATATTTTTGTACTTATAGTTCTTTTCTTCTTTTTTTCTTTAGGATATAAATTTAGTATTATTATTGCCAGGTCAAAGAGTATGTTCAGTTTTATAGTCTTTTGCACATAGTTCCAAATAGTTCTCCAGAAAGGTTGGATCAGTTCACAATGCAACTAAAATTCATTAGTGCACCTATTTTCCCTTCGTCCCCTCCAGCATTTGTCATTTCTAACAGTGTTGAGGCAACTCCTCAGAGTTGTTTTAATTTGAATTTCTCTAATCAATAGTGATTTAGAACTTGTTTTCCACATGTCTATATGTAACTTTGATGGTTTCTTCTGAAAACTGCTTTTTCATATCATTTGATCATTTACCAATTGGTAAATAGCTATTATTTTCGTACATTTGGCTCAATTCTATTCTCAGTATATATTGAAGAAATGACGCCTTTATCAGAGAAATGATGTAAAAACTGTTTGATGTCACTTCATTGTCTATGGTACCCTTTAGCAAAATGTAGTTTCTCTGATTTAACAGTTCTATTTTTGTTTTTACTTTGTCTGAGATTATGATTTTTACCCTTGCTTCATTTTAATTTAGTTGAACCATGTATTATTTTGCTTCAGCCCTTTATTTTAACTCTGTGTGTTTCTGTTTCAACTCTGTCTCCTGTAAACATCAAAAATTTGGATTCTTATTTCTGATCCATTCTGCTATCTGATATTTTTTTATGTGTGAGCTCATCCCATCTAATTCAGAGCTAGATTACTAAGATTTAAAGAGGTCAGACAATTGGGAAGAGGGTTTCTGACATGGAGCACAGGACTATGTTGCATTGCCCAAACCCACATTTAAGTCACATTCCTTGATCAGAGTTTCAGGGCCAGGGTGTGTACTGGCATACCAAAGCTTTCAGGCCCAAAAGAATGGGTACCCTGATCACAGGTCCAGGGCAGGAAAGAGTGGTTATAGTCACTCATAGACCAGAGCATAGGTCAAGAGAATAGTAAACACACCTCTCTTTAGATTACAGCACCTTGGACGAACTAAAAGCTTTCGGATCCCCAGAACTAGTTCACAAAAAAGCCTGAAGCTTGTGGCAGTCCCCCCTTCACCATGGGAGCAGAAGCCAACTTTATTATAAAGTTAAAAGTCAAGAAGAAAACATGAACAGAAAAATCCTCACCATAGAAGCTTACTATAGTGACAGGAAAGATCAAAACACAAACTCAGAATAAGACTACAAAGTCAAAAGTGCTACATCAAAAGCCTCAAGGAAAATTGTAAAGTTATCTCAAGTGCAAAAAGAATGCATGGAAGAGCTCACAAAAGTTTGTAAAAGTGCAAAAGGAAAGTAGAGGAAAAGTTGAAAAAGAAAAGACAGTGATACAAGAAAATGTTGGGGGAAAAAGAGTGAACAGTTTGGTAAAGCAGACATCAAAAAGGAATACTGAAAAAAATAGCACCTTAAAAAAGAGAATAGGTCAAATGATAAAAGAGGCATAAAAATCCAATGAAGAGAAGAACTTAAAAAACAGAATTGGCCTAATGGAAAAGAAGGTACAAAAACTCACTGAAGAAAATAATTCTCTGAAAATTAGAATTGTGCAAGTGGAAGCTAATGAAAGAAACAATAAATCTAAATCAAAAGAATGAAAAATAGAAAAAAAGGGGAATAATCTCATTGGAAAAACAATTGATTTGGAAAATAGATTAATAAGATATAATTTAAGAATCACTGGACTACCTGAAAGTCATGATAAAAAAAATGGAGCTTAGACTTCATCTTTCAAGCAATTATTACCCTAGAATGACAGGATAAAATATAAATTGAAAGAATCCACTGATCATCTCCTGAAAGAGATGTGCCCCCCCCCACAAAAAGAAAAAACCTTTCAAGAATATTATAGCCAAATTCCTGATATCTTGAGGCAAGAAGAAAATATTGCAAACATCCAAAAGAAATGATTCAACTATCATGGAGCCAGAGTCAGGGTAACACAAGATTTAGCAGCTTCCATCTTAAAAGAGCAGGGGTCTTGGAATATGATACTCTAGAAGGCAAAGGAACTAGGATTACTACCAAGAATTACATATCCAGTAAAACTGAGCAATAATCTTTGAGAGAAAAAATAGATATTCAATGACATAGAGGATTCTTGATGAAAAGAAGATAGCTAAATAGAAATTTGACTTTCAAATACTAGACTCAAGAGAAACATAAATAGGTGAAGAAAGAAATATAAAAAGGGACTCAATAAGGTTAAACTGTTTACATTCCTACATAAGAAGATGATCTTTGTAACTCCTAAGAACTTTCTCATTATTAGAAGTTACAAGGATTATATATAGATAGAGGGTGTGGGTGTGAGTTGAATATGTTAGGATGATTATCTAAAAATAAAATTAAGGGATGAGGAAGAGGATGCACTGGAAGAAGGAGAAAGGGAGAAATAGAATGAGGTAAATTATCTCACATAAAAGAAACACAAAAAGAACTTTTACATTAGAAGGGAAGATGGGGAAGGTGGGAGATGGGGGAGGGGGAGTGTTTGAACCTTACTTTCATCATAATTGGCTTAATCAGTAGTAACATACACTCTCAGCTGAGTAGAGAAATTCATCTTGCCTGATGGAAAAGTATGTGAGAAAGGGGATCAGAAAAGGATGAGAGAGGAGGCTGATAAAAGGGAGGGCAGATTGGGGAAAATGGTAGTTAGAAGCAAAACATTTTTTGATGATGGGAGAGATAAAAGGAGAGAAATTAGGATAAACAGGAGGAAAATGGAATGGAACAAAATATATTTAGTATTCAAAATTGCGCAAAAATTTACAGCAAATTTTTCTGATAAAGTTTTTTTTTTCCTCAAGTATGTAAAGAACTGAGTCGAATTTATAAAAAATAAGATCTAGTCACCAACTGATAAATGGTTAAAGGATATTAAAAAGCAATTTTCAGATGAAGAAATTAAAGCTATCTATAGTCATATGAAAATATACTCTAAATAACTATTGATTGGAGAAATGCAAATTAAAATAACTCTGGGTACCATCTTATACCCATCATATTGGCTAATATGACAGCAAAGGAAAATAATAAATGGAAAAGATGTGGGAAAATTGGGATAGTTGTGAACTCATCCAATCATTCTGGAGAGCAATTTGGATCTATGCTCAAAGGGCTAAAAAAATATTCTTTAACCCATATCCTTTAACCTAGCAATGCCAATAGCAGTATCCTAAAGAGAAAAAAAAAAGAAATGGAAAAGGAACTACATGAACAAAAAAACTGGCAGCTCTTTCAGTGTTGATAAAGAACTAGAAATTGAAGAGATGTTCATCAATTGGGGAATGGCTAAAAAAAGTTCTGATATATGATTATACTAGCATACTATTGTAATATAAGAAATGAACAGAATGCTTTCAGAAAAACCTGGAAAGACTTACATGAACTGATGCAAAATGAAATGAGCAGAACTAAAAGAACATTACACAGTAACAGCAATATTGCACAATGATCAACTGTGAATGACTTGACTATTCTCAGCAAGACAATTCTGAAGCACTTATGATGAAAAATGCTATCCACATCCAGAGAGAGAATTGATGGAGTCTGAATGCAGATCAATTCATACATTTTTTTTACTTTCTTTATTTTTCTTTTTTTTTTTTTACTTTGGTCTGTGTTTTCTGTTACAACATGATAAATATGGAAATATTTTGCATGCCAGCATATGTACAAGCTATATCAAATTGCTAACCTTCTCAATGAGGGAGGAGGGGAGAGAGGAAGAGACAGAGGGAATTTGAAACTCAAAATTTAAAAAAAAGGAATGATACAAATTGGTTTTACATGTAATTAGGGGGAAATTAAATATTAAATAATCAAAAAGAAGAAAAACAAAACTGTTTAGAGGGCAAGGTTGAGAGAGTTCAGCTGTGTTGCTGCCTCTAATCTGTCATCTTGACTTTGCCCTCATTGTCACCACAACACCAAGAAATGTTCATGACAGAGAAGAATGAACACAGTGTTACTGGTCAGAATATCTTCTTCAAATCTATACTACCTTCCTTAACACACAGGTTACAGTTAAAGTAAAGAGATATAAAAAATTGGTTGGAAAGCTTAGTGAGGAAGAACTTGTTGGGAATGTAGTAGGGCTTTCAAAGGGTATAATGGAATATCCTAGGAGATGGGTGAACTGAAGGATCTGAGGTTGAATAGTATTGATTATAAAATTGAGAAAGGGTTTAGGAGGAAACGCTAAGGGCATGCTGCTTGAATACATCATGTATCTTGAGAGACAACACAGAAAGAGCACAGGATTTGGGCCCAAGAGTCCAAGTTTTTAATTCTTCTCCTACTGTTTATTACTTATGAAACTATCGGGAAGTTGTGCGACATCTCTGGAGCTCAGTATCTTCATCTATAAAATAATAGTAAAGATACCCAAAGTACCTACTTCGGAGGGTTGTGGTAAGGACCAGCTGAAAGAATGCATGTATAAGTCTTCCTAAAGGACCAGCATTGCCTTTGGTGGGAATAGGGAGACCATAAGCTGGGAAGTAGATTTGAGGGTTTTATTTGATGTAGGAGATAGAGTATAGGGGAATAGTTTGAATAGTTAGCCTACCCATAAATAGATGGAAAATCCTACTATTTCAGAGTCTACTCACAGGAAATTTTAGCCTTGCATGCTTCTCTGACCTCACTGGAAAAAGGTGATGGCACTTCTGGATAGAGAAGTATGAGACCTTTAAATAATCTCATCCCTTCAACTTCTACTACTTTTGCAATGGTCTTTGTGGAGCTTTATATTTTCAGAATTTGTGTGGTATTTTAGGTTTTAAAGTATTATTTATGATCTCATTTGTTCCTCACAGCTTTGTGAGATGGGGTCCAGGAGATTAAATAATTTGCTTACAATTACACAGTAAATAATGGGCTAAAGTAAGGCAACTAGGTGTTACAATGAATAGAGCACTTGTCCTGAAGTCAGGAAGACCTGAATTCCAATCCAGCCTCAGAGACTTCCTAGCTATGTGACCCTGGGAAAGTCACTCAATCCTGATTGTCTCAGTTTCTCATTTGTAAAATGCACTGAAGAAAGAAATGGACAACCACTCCAAGATCTTTTCCAAAAAACAACAATAAAACAGAGTAACAAAGAGTTAGACATGACTAAAACAATTCAATAACAAGAAAATGTCTAAAGAGGCATTTGAATTCACATGTTTCTGATTCCAGTTCCAATTACCCCTATGCCATGAAAACCAGTGATCCTTACTTTCTCTGTCATTCCACCAACTAATCCCTGAATGAATTGGGGAAGCCACTTCTTCCACATTTTCATATCCTCAAATGTCCAAAAAGCATGGGCCTCATGTATCCAGGAACAAGGCATGAAAATGAAGAATAATCTTTCAGTTTTCTGAAGCTCCCAGGATTCCAAATATATACATTACAACTAAGAACGATCTCCACCTCTTGTGACTAAAGCAAGGAAGAATTCACAAACTTGCCACGTCTTCTTCTCATGTTTCTCTTCTTGAACTGAATTGTTTAAGTAAACATCTTCTACCATAATTAGAGTTGAGAGCTCATGAATGTGTTTACTGAGCCTAGATCTGTGGTGTGAAATTCAAACATGCTTGTAGGTCAAAGACACTTTCATTTACTGAAGGCATTAATAAAATAATGTCCTATTTATGTGGAAAGGACAGAGAAAGACAAGCTATAATGAGCTGCTGGGAAAGTAGGAGAAAGGTGATAGTGTCTCCAGAATTCTTTATCTAGCACAGTAATTATTATTTGCATAGTAGTCTTTTGGAGTTCTGCTACCTAGCAAGTAATGCATAGACTATATGGATGCTTCAAGAATTTAAAAGATTTTTAACTCCCAGTCTCAATTATTCCCCTTTTTGTTAAGAGAAATGGATCCCTGAGGATATTTGTATCAACCAGGGGTATGATAAATCCTAAAAAGTGTGTTTTCTGACTATATTAGATGGCAGTTGAAATGAGAAACCCAGGGGAGGACAATGCAGCCAAGTTAAAAAGAGTCAGAAGTTTGGAGTGAATAAAAAATATATAAATAAAGCAGAGTTCATAAGATGAAAAAAAAAGATTGTAAAAGAGTTCTAAGAAGAGGTCAAAGAGTAGGTATGATCTCATCATAAGGCATCTATTCTTCCCAATACAGATTCTCTAAGGATAAGAGATTTTCATAGTCATTAACTAAGAAATGTGGCTGAAGAAAACTGCCATCCTCTCTGCTTGAGAAAACACTAAGTAAGAATAGCACCATCAGTAGATGAAGGTAAGAAATTGTAGGTGGTTCAGAAGATAGCACCTCAACTGAGGAAGATAGTTAAAGCACGGTAAAATGGTAAAAGATCAGGATAAAGGAGCAGACTGAAAGAGATTATTAACTACTTTGTCAACCTGTTCCAAAGCCTCTACCTCCCTGTGAATGCAGAAGTTCCCTAACAGAGATAATGAAAGAGCTATAGCTCCAGCATCCCTATTAGATAACCCTGTGGTACCTTGTGGTCACTGATGACCAGATAGAGTAGAAAGTAATCACTGGAGGGGTGTAGCAGAGGGGAACACTGGATGGGGTCAACTCAACTCTGTGAGTTAGAGATCTCATAATACCTAGTTCTTATAGTCTAAGCATTCCATAGAGTTCTAGCTTTAGCTATTACATAAACATGGAGAATAATATCTCAGTTCTGGAGAGGATGCCTCAATTCCTACATGGTAACCATGAGAGAACTTGGATTGAATTATTTAGCATATCTAGGGTCAAAGTTCTAAACATCATATTAGATTGTGGGACACATCTTATCTAGAATGTATGAAATCATCAGCCCTCAGTTTTGCTTGGTCTTTATGTCATTTTTGTTATAGTAATTGGTTTATTTTTCAGGAAGCTCATTTAGTTGTCCATGAGAACAAAAGACTGGACCGTACCAAAATTTCATGTGTACAGAGAAAAAAAAGAGATAATAGTAGGTTCATATGGAGGCTTTTAGCTAACCAAAGACAAGCATTTTCCAATTCTCTAATCACTAAAAATCAGTTTGTGATGGAAGAACAAAGGATGGGAGAGGGAGGGAGCTGTTACAATTTCAAAACTGAGATTTTGGAAGGAAATTTAGAAATCATTTCTTCCAGTCTCCTGATTCACAGAGGATGAAAGAGGCTCACAAAAGTGAAAGAGCTTGCTCAAGTTCCTGCAGGGAAGGATGTAGAAGAGTTGGCTTGATCCCAGGTACTCTCATGCCATGTCTGCAAGGTACTCTTTCTTCATGTGTACCTGCCAGAATCATTACATTCACTGAAGGCTTACTTCAGTTGCCACCTGCTAAAAGGATCCTTTCCAACCACTCCCCTTCCACTCAGCTGTTAATGTTCTCTGCCTTATGAATTTGTCATATATTTATGGAAATGTTGCATTCCCTCACCTTCCTCCTCCCCTAGTAAAATGAATTTTCCTTTAAAGCACTGACTTTTTTTACAGGGTTGAGGGAGGGATGATTTCATTCTAATTGTATTTTGTTCATAATAGGGATAGAAGGATAGGTAACAGGCATTATTTCATTGAAATATGGAAAGCTTTGGTGAGGAAATTCCTTAAACCAATACAGGTCAATGCATTTTCTGCAACTTACAAACTTAGGGAGTTGACTAGAGTACTAAGAGGTTAAGTGACTTGTTCTGGGTCTTGCATCCAGTATATGTGAGAGGCAGGTCTGAAATTCAGATCCTCCTTGTTTCAAAGCCATATCTCTTTCTCCTAATCTGGGGCACCAGAATGCCTCCACAAGTAATAGGCACTCAATAATTATTTATTGAATTGCATTGAATTTCCATTGCACCATGGCATCCCATGTGGAGTCATCTCTTCCAGAAAATATTATAAAACAAGCAGGTAATGCACATGGAATTAACAAATGATCCCAATCTATTCCTATTTCCAGATTTATGATTCTAAGGTGCAAAGTTTGACTTTGAGACTTTACTCCCTGTGATCAAATCCAGGTTATTCAGGTTTCTGAACCTCAAAACAGTTGTGATGCAAAACAGGAATATATCAATTCAACAATAACTTGTGGCAGTTTTCAATAATCCCTTAGAGTAGGAATAATCATAAGAATAAAGAGAACAGATTACTGGGGAACTTGAAACCAGTCCCCCAAATATTTAAGTCATTTTTCTTGGGACTTGATTTAAAAGGGACCTTAAATATTTCATACACACACACACACACACACACACACACACACACACATATAAATATATTCTACTATCCCAACCCGATCCTTACTTACAAAGAAGAAACAGGGCCACAGAAGTTGAGTGATTTGCCCAAGGTCATTTTCAATAGTGAGTTGTCCTCTCCATTGCACCATGCTGCTTCTCCTTCTAGTGCAGGGGTTCTTAACCATTTTGTGTCACAGACCTCTTTAGCTGATGAGCATAGTCTATAGACCTCTTTTCAGAATTATGCTTTTACATACATAAAATAAAATAAATATAATTAAAAATAAAACCAATTATATTTAAATACAATCATACAAATATTTAAACAATAAGTTTACAGATTCCCAGATTAAGGACCCTGTTCTGGGGTAAGTCACAGGATATAGGCACAGGTCAGAGGTTATGGCTATTACTATTGAGTCTAGATCTGGACTAAAGGGACATCAGTGAAGCCCAGAGAAGATAGCCATTCCCCACCATCATCCCTAGTTCCCACTATAGGTCCTTTCTAGAATCTCCCAAGATCAAGGTAAAAGGGATGAGGGGGAAACAGGATGTGTGTATCAGTGCTCTTGTCCCAGACTGCAATGGAATCTGCACCCTCCTGAAGGTGGAGAGGGAAAGTTGGCAAGGAAATTCCAAGTGCTGTCAGTGGCATGAGAAGTATAGTTCCTGTGACAACTTGGTACCTTAATTAGGGATGCCCTTCCTGGGTAAAGGGTGTATTTCATCAGGGAAAACATAGAATAAGAAGGGCTGAGACTTCTCTCAGATCCTTTCTAGGGTATACATTCTACTATCCTCCACCTCTCTTTCAGCTTTCCTGCCCATGAAGTTATGAGTGAGCTAAACTGAAACTGTGTGTCTCTGACTTGACAAGGTACTTTTTTGAGGTGCTTAAGCACTTACAGCTTAACGTGGGCCTCTTCGTGACAAGGAGGGACCACATAGGACTTAGATGAGGCTGAATTCCTGCAGAACTACCCTCTCTTCCAGCCACAAACCCCTTGGAGGACTTTGTCAGTTTCTATAGGAGACAGAAGGAAAGAGCTTGGGAACCATTTGAACCAACGTGCATGGATTTATCTCCCAATCCAACTTTAAAAAACAGAAAAAATAATAATTTTTATGTCCTTATCACATCTTCCCCATTTGTCTCACCCACCTTCATTTGTCCTCAATAAAGTATGTGATTATAGAATAGATCTTTCAAATACCTTGCAGCAGGAGGAAAAAAGCAAGATAGGAAGAAATAACCAAACCAAGAAGAGAACAGCCCAACAAGATGTCTCTCTATTAGTTACCAGGTTCTTTCCTTTAGGGAAAATGCATCTAGAGCTTCTTAAGAGGAGGATAACCAACTTGGGGCCTTGCCAAATCAGTCAGTCAGACAAAAAGCATGTGTCAAGTATTTTCACTGGGCACCTAGCATTAAGTGCTGGAAATGCAAATAAGAGCAGAAAGGAGAGACTTGCCCTCAAAGAGCTTCCATTCTAATGGGAGAAGAAAATGTATAAACAGAAACTGAAAAGTGAGGAATGGGGAAGAGTGAGCACAGGGAAACAAGGTACCTAGAGCAGTGGCAAATTGAGGGAAGTCCCAAGAACAGTCTGGAGAGGAATGAGAAATAGTTGGCCCAGTGCCTTCCTTAAAGGAGGTAAATGGAAAGAATCATCCAGTCAAGGAAGAAGCAGAAGAAGCAAAGGATAGAGTGCTTCCAAAGTGTGAATTTTAGGGCTGAACTGATGCTTCCATAAGAAAAACTGGGGTCTATTAGAGGAAGATCCAAGTGCAGTCTAGAGAGGAATGACGATGGACTAAAGGAACTGGATATATTTGCCCTAAAGAAGACATTTGGTGAAGACACAATGATTGCCTTCAGATATCTAAACGGTCCTCATGTGGACCATGGATGACACTGGTTCTGCTTGGCCCCCAAAGGCAAAAAGAATAGACTATTACTAGAAAGGCAGATTGAGCATAAATACATAGGGAGAGAGGCAGGTGACTTTAACAATTAGAGCTGATCCAAAGTGAAATGGAGTTCCCTGGGAGGTAATGGACAGCCCCAAGCAAACACTAGATGACCACTGGGTTAGGATTGTTGTACAAGTGATTTTTGTTCAGATATAAGTTTAGATTGGGAGGATCTGTAAGCTCTGTTCTGAGTTTGTATTTTTGTATTTCTGTGACTGTTTCCTAAACTGATCTTAACACTGATTTCCTGACTTTCCAGGGTCGCACAGCCCTGCCAGAAATTTTCCCTGGTTCTGCTAAATCCCAAATGGACCAGAAAAATCTGAAAGGCAGAAATATTAAACTCTGTAATAATGGCAATTATTTTATTCTTTGTACTTGTGTCCCCAGGGCTTTGCACAGTGCCTGTCACATGGTAAGTATATAATGTGTGTTGATTGCAGGATTTTGGAAGAATCACCCCTCCATGTTTTTACTGCGACCCCTGGGATATGCATCCATTAGTAATTCCCGAATGGTCACATTTGGTTCTGGAGCTTGACAGCTCAAGGTTTCAAGGAGGCCTGATTTCTTGTGACTGTCATGTGGGAATTTGAGAACCTGAGGACAGTTCTTCTGCTTAATCATTTTTAAGGTAAGTTTAGACAGACATTAACAAGCCACAGGCAAGCACACTCTAATTATTTCTGGCAATATTTAGATTAGCTAATAGCAATTATAACAGCAAAATTAAAATGGAGTAGGGTAAAGCCATTTGTACCAGATTCTTTTTCTTTCTGGGAATGTTCAGCTGTAAAGATAGGGCTGTAGCTTACTATAAGAATGAAGTGGGCAAGAAAGCTTGTTCCCTCTAAGACTAGCACAGCATAAAGCGTTAAAGGTGAAGCTTCTGTGGGGATAGAAAAGTAAATCCCACATTTACATAGAAAAGTAGCATGTGTCCAATCTTTTCGCAATAAGATCGTTGTAAGATAGTGTTAGCTGTGCAGATATTATGCCCATTTTACAGATGGGGTAAGTGTGGCATAGAGAATTTAAATCACCTGCCCCAGATCACATGACTAAGGACTCTAAGGCCAGAAGAAATTTCCACTATGTTAGAGAGAGGGTGGTGCAAAGTATAGAATGGCAAGACTAGGAGAATTACAGGACCAAGTTTCAAGTTCTTCCTCTGCCATTAAGTGTCTATATGACAAGGGGCAAGTCATTTAATACTTTTGACCTTCAGTTTCCTATTATGTAAAAAGGAGGTGTTGGACTGAGTAACCTATCAGGGTCTTTCCATCTTGTAGGCCAACTAAGTCGATGTATTTTCCTTTGAAAATAAACATTGTAACATCATTATAGTTTTGCTGCTGCTTTTTACCATATAGGAAAAAAATGAGTGAGGAAAGAGACAGAGGGATGGAAATAGAGAGAGTTAGAGGGGGAGAGAGAGAGACAGAGACAGAGACAGAGACAGAGGCAGAGAGAGAGAGAAGGAGAGAGGGAGAGAGAGAAGGAGGGAGGGAGGGGGGAAAGAGAGAGGAGGGGAAGAGAGAGAGAGACAGAGACAGAGAGAGAGAGAGAGAGAGAGAGAGAGAGAGAGAGAGAGAGAGAGACAGAAGGAGAGAAGTAGAGAGGAAGATGGGAATGCTGTAAAGAGAACAATTGAAAACAGAGTCAAAAGCTACCTGCTCTGGATGCAAGTAGCTCACAGCTATATGACAGGAGGAACATGAAAGGGATGTGTCCAATATACTCTTACCATAAAGGATGGTGAAACTTGGAGAAATGCTATTCTGGTAAATGACCTTTTAACAACAACTTCCCCAGGAATGTCTCTGCTTCGTTTACCCCTCTCCTCTCCTCCAGGGTTTATATGCCCTTCCCTTCATGGACTTGCTGGGCTTTTTACTCTGTGACTTACCTTTCACTTTATCTTTGGACACATTGACTCCGTTACCTCATCAGCTTGCTCTCTAAACTTCCATTTCCCCTTCACCTTAGGCTCACAGTTGTTAATTGACTGCTCTAAAGCCATTACTTTGTCTCAAGACCATATTGTCCCAAGGGTCCAGGCAAATAAGAGTCAGCATCTTGAGCCTTTACTCATGACTAAGACACAATAGGGGATTGCAGAAGTTACCATTCTGTTTGTTTCTTGGTCAGAATTCAGCGTCAGTTGCAAAGGAGACAAATTCAGGCTTAATATGAGGGGATTGAAAAAATCCTTCCTAAAAGTTAGGTATTCTAAAGGAGAATGAACTGCCCTGGGAGGTAGTGGGGTTTCCCCCTTCCTAGCAGTCTTCAAGATAAAGATGATGCCTTTCTTTTTTGGGGGGACGGGAGGGACGGAGGGTAGAGAGGGCTTATTATAGATTCTTTTGGAGAGTTGAGGTACAATCTGTGTAGATGACTGCAGAGGTCTCTTTTTATTCTGGAAATCTCTGAGTCTTTCCTCCATTCTTTAATGCCCATTGCCATCCCTGTGCACATCCCAGCAGATAAAGCCAATCCAGTGCTTTTGTTGCCCTTTGGTATTGCTCATTCATCTTTAATATGGCTCCAAATAACCCAGCTCCACAGAGGGTTATTCTCTTAATCCCATTTTTACCTAGACTTTTGACATCACCTTCTCTCCACCCCTACTCTCCAAAAAAATGTCAGTTTAACTTCCTAGAATGATTTCATGGGTGGACACAGACAAAGAAAGTATCTCCAAGTAGCCTCCCTAAAAGGGATGAATCTCTGTACTGATCTAGGCTAGTCCTTGGATAACATACACAGTCCATTGGAAGGATTTTACATGAAGCCCTCTCAGTATTCCAGAAACTGTCAGGTTTGTATTTCTCTGGCATCACCTTTGAGAAGCCCGGATATGTCTACATTGGAATAAGACAGCAGAGTAGGACTTTGGAGAGGAAGATTGGGGTAGGTTTAGACAACAAATGGAAGTCTGACAGAAAAAAGAGAATAGTGAAATACCCTAGGGAGCAGAGGCACTTGGAATCACACTCACTAGTAGCTACAACTAGATTAAAGATGCCATTCCTTGAGCAGCTACTTAAAGAAGTCTGTTCATTGAATGGGTGTATCTCACTGAAAGTGAGAATGCCATAAGACCTTAGCCTGAAAAGGCCAGAGTCTCATATTGCATTCTAGGCCATCTCTAGTCATCCTTGTGAATATCAGGCCACTGGACCCAGGTGGCTCAGGAGAAGAAAGTGAAGTTGGTGACCTTGCAGAGTCCTCCCTCATTCAAATCAAAGTCAACTGCAAGTCTAGTCATCATCTTGATGTCATGGTCCTCTTCGAGAACAAAGACCAAACACAGCAAGAAATACAGTCACACCTTAATGGCCTTCATTTTTATATTTGGAGCCCCAAAGTTTCTGAACAATTGAATCTTAAAACATTTTTCTCTATCCTTTCAAGCATCTTACTTTGTCTGCCAGAACTTCAGAGCTGCAGTCCGTCCTCTAATACTTTAGGGTTAAAATAGAATGCTGAAATTAGAGTCAAAAAGTCCTACGTTTAAACCCTACCTTGAACTCTTGCTGCCTGCATCATCCTGGGAAAGTCACCTAACCTCACTTAGCCTCAGTTTTCTCATCCATAAAATAGGGATAATAGCACCTACCTCAGCAAATGTACATGTATGCATATACATATACTATTTTATATTTTGTAGTTATATTTCTGTTTATATCTGTGTATGTATATACATATGCATTGTGTATATATGTACGTATATGTGTGTATACACATGTGTGCATATGTACACACATATATATATATACACATACACACATTTATATACATTGCTACATCTTCATCATCATGGTGACAAATATATTTGCTGAGCATTCATCTCCCTCTCCTGTACCTTGCCTGATCTTTACATGATCAGAGCATCATAGAATAAGGTTATTTATACTATTATTTCTTAAAAGGAATTTTGGATGACTTTGAAGAGGATATAATGAGATATTATGTGCAAAGTACTTCATAAACCATAGATTATTATATTTATAATATAATGCATTAGATGATAGTGGCAGTGGGGATGGTGGTGATGAAATTTTAATGAGAAAACGACAGTCAGGCAGCTAGGGAATCCTACAATCTTGACTTTGGATATTACTTTGATTTCTTTAGATAACAGTTGATGAATTCATCAGGTTCCTTTCTAGCCAGAAAAGCCAAATTATTAAAAGGATCTTTTCTCCTCTCCTGGTTGATTGTGGGAAATTTAGAGAAAGAAGGTCATACGTTAGCCCAACCTAGTCCAATTCATCCCATCACAGTAACTAACTTGTTACCCTTCCTGAAAACACCTATATATTAAAAGCTCTGTATCTGACCTTTGGACTCTAAGAGAAAATTCTATCATAATCAAAGTAAAACAAAATTAAACATAAAATTTATCCATCTCCAGAAAGAGAACTTAGGAACTCTGAATGTGAATTCAAGTGTATTTTTCTCATGTTATTTTTCCTGCTTTTTGTGACATGGCTAATATGGAGATCTCTTCTGAATGATTTCACATATTATCTCACTTTCCTTCTCGGTGGGTGGGAAAGGGGTGTAGGTAGACAGAAAATATGAAACTCTAAAAGAAAAAAAGAATGTTAAAAATAAATAAGAAATTAAAAACAACAACAAACCTCTTCTAACAATGAAAGCTATTCAAAAATAAAATGAGCTAAGGGAGTCCTAAGTTCTTGCTACCTGGAGGTCTTCAAATTGCGGGTGAACGTTGACTCATTGAAAATGGTGTAGAAAAGATTCCTCGTCTGGAACGATTGAAGTTAGATAATGTGATAGATCTCCAATTTTTAAGGCCTACTTTCTTCCCATCCTTTACCCCCAAACCAAACTCATTCTTTAGGTTTAGTGCTATATTATATAAGTGAGATTCCCCAGACTAGCTAAAACATTTTTTCTATCTTTCGGGTCCTATTATTTTCTTTCTTTTTCAATTTTTTTCCCTTCAACATCTTTTGAATCACCAAGTGACCTTTGGCAGTGCATGGCATATAGTAGGCACTTAATAAATGCTTGCTGATTCATTAACTATGGAGAGACAAGTATGTTGCTAGGAAACTAGAGTAGATCAGAACTGAGCCTGGAAGCCTGGATTCAGATCTATGTCAAAAACTGGCTATTTAATAAGGATACTTCCTTCTCAAAAGATGTTACTCAGGAGACTTAGTATGAGATGTAAGGATGTTCACAAGTAAGCAGAAGATGGCATTTCAAGGCAAAGAGCTTGAATCTCTGGAATGCATCAAACTTCTGGGCACAGAAGTCCTTCATGATTCAGTACCCCTCTGATGAATAAACTCATTTCTAGCATCTGACTGATAGATATTGTGCTATTATATCATCTGTTTTCTTAACATCAGTATGGTCTGAGTAACAAGCAGAGTAACAAACAAAAAATTGGGTTCTTAACATTTGTGTGATCTGAGTAACAAACCAAATTAGTTAACTACATAGAAGCACTTCACCAGTAGGCTGGCCACCGGTTGATTTTTTGAGGGAGAGACATGGAAAACACTATAATGGATAAGGCACTGGACTTAAAGTCAGGAAGGCCTGGGTTCAAATCCTACCCCAGACACTAGCTGAATAATATAGGGCAAGTGACTAACCATGTCTGTGCCTGCTTCTTCATCTGTAACCTTGCGGAGTATGGGTTGGGTAGGGGGATGGTATGGGAAGGTTCATACATTTCCTAAAAGCACCAAATATATGTTCCTTTGATCCATGGAGAAAAGAATAATTCAAAGATATCCTTAAACTTTGCATCATCTCCGTTAGCTACTGGAGTGATATTAGCATAGTACCAGAAAGAAGGAGCAGAGGGGGCTAACAAGAACATAGTGTGTAGATCGTCAGTACGTTTGAATTTGATTCTTCGTACTTTCAATGTAAGACCATTGACTGTTGACTGAAAGGTGGACATGTTCCTGAAGGAGATGAATCTTATTGATCCTGACCACTCTAGCACAAATGAAACCAAAACAGAAGAACATTGCCACTAAATGGAAGCATCTCCTGGGTTCTCCTTAGCATAGAGAGGCATAAAAAGGAATCAGAATAATGGATTTTGTTGTACATGCAAAGGCAAAAAAAGAAGTCTCATTTAATGGGATATCTGATATGCTAATGATTGTGCTAATGATATGTATTTGCAGAAAGAGCACCATGAAAACAATTGCAGCTTAAGCACCAAAATCAGTTGCTGGAAATGAAGTGGTAGAGGAATTGTCTGAAGAACTTGATATGACCCTCAAATTAAATCAGCGTATATGTTGGTACTTGCTGACTACTATGCAAAAGTAGAGAAAGATGAAGATTGGAAAATATAGAAGGGGGAGAAGGATCAGGAAAAAAGGAATAAGAATCCAAATAGTTGTGCATTCTGTGGAAGATTCATTGCTTTATGACATGAAAAATCCCTTTGAGAAAGAATTGATAAATACTACATAGACATGGTGATCACCAAGTAATACCATAAAGAACATATTATTAACATGAAGGAAAAGATTTCACGTTGACATGAGTGAGAGGAAGTGATTACAGTCAGGTCATCTATGGTTATAATTAATATTTAGACTAATATATTTATTATAATGATATGATTAATATTTTTAAAAAGGAAAATAATAGGAAGTATATAAACAAGTAATTGAAAGTTAAATACTGGAAATGAATAACAAAAATGATATTAATACTGGGAATAATAACTTAACTCAACAATTTAACTGTCTAAGTTTTTTATTTCTCCAACACAGAGCAAAACAACTGAGGAAATGACTTAGTCAGCAAACATCTGGCTTACCTTGCCAAATAGATAGAGATGTCTACCAAAGGTAATTTTGAATATTGATAAAATTGATAAGATTTTTATAAAAACTCATTTAAAGAATCTTATGAATTTGAATGATTATGAGCAGTATTGTCTCAGCAGATAGAAACAATGGAGGCTAAAACAGTTTAAGAAAAGTTTTGCAAGATATCCAACTACACAAAGTCATCCCAAAGATATCCAAGGACTAAATTGGAAATGATTTGAGAAAAATCATTATCTAAATTGTTTTCTCCATCATGGACTAGTCAAACTATCACAAGTGAACCCAAAAGTAATAGCATTAGGTGTGCTCGTAAGAGAGGGAGGAACAATATTAAAGAGGACAAAAACAGGAAAAGTAACATGATTGGTCCAAATGCATATAGAGGAGATCCATAATGGAAATGACACAATTATGAGGTCCCTGAGGAATCTAAGGAAGTGAAAAATGCCCAAGGCATGTAAAAATTCTTAGAGCTAATTAATAAAAAGTTAACTAAGAGAAAAGAGAACATATCTAAGAGAAAATTGGTAGCTGTCAACCTAAATGACTACTTTCATATCTCTACAAAATATTGATAAGAATCATCTATACATGAATATTCCATAAGAGCCTTCTAATAGTAGAGAAGAATTAGATTTCCAAAAGTGATATTTAAGAATGGATCACATCCTTACTATTTTATATTTAAGTGAAAGACGTAGTAAATATAAGATTCCCTTGCACTTAGAGTTGTCAATTGGATTCTGCACAAGAAAATGTTGCCCTATAAGATCATTTATAACAAGGGTTCTTCTACATACATTAGTCATTCAAAATTTCTTATAGGAAATAATATAAATAACCCTGTTTTATGACCATTTGGTAATGTAATCATCAGGTAAAATATAAACCATCAACAGGTATGCTCACCAAATGGATTTGTTACCATGATGATAAAGCTACAGCAAAAATGTGTATGTTGAAATGGAGCTCCTTGTGAAGTTGAAGTATTTGAAGGTGACTGTGATGATTACATCAAGCCTCAGAAAGTGTCAAAGGCTCCTGGAAGATATCTGTAACCATTCAATTGAGTTTGCTCTATTCATCCATACAAGAAGGCCAAGTGGATGAAGTATATCTTTTACCCAGATTTTGACATGCATTCTGGTAGAAACCCTATGGAGTTTGTTTATCAGTAAATGTATCTGGGTCAGATGGACAATTACTTGGACCTAGAGTTACATAGATGAATAGAGAATAATTGACTTCAGGAAAGTATAAGACTTCTTTACAACTCCAAGCTACCCATGGGAGCATAGTCTCATCTTATTAATATTAACTCATATTTATTTTGCTTTATGTCAATAAAACATGAACCACAATTACATCCAATAAATTAAAAATGTGTACCGTGTAGCCTGCAATGACTCACACCCACACATGTTGAGTGTGATAAGATCATGGCATAAAAGCAATGAGGAACTACCAAGGAGAGCAGGAATAAGAGATGTAATGGAAGAATGTGTGATTGGAAGGGAAGGTAGGCTGGTTATGTGATAAAAAGTCACTGTATTCTACTGGTACCCTTGCAATGTTAGGAGAAAGGGAAAAAGGGCTCCAACATGTTGGGTGGATCACCTATGGTGAATTTATGGAAGGACATGGAAAAGAGTCACCCAGGATGGTCAGGTACGGATGAAGAGTGATGTGAATTATGGCAAGAATCTCGGAGACAGATAAAGACATAGATCTCAATGAACTATACTGCCTTTATGTGAAATACTACCTAGAATTCTTGAGATCTGACCTTTATTTCAATCCTAAATGGACCATGTATTCTGAGCAGATTCAATGAAACATCTCCTGCCTCAGTTTCCCCATCTGTATAATACTGAGAATAATAGATGCCCCAAAATGAACTGACTAGGGAGGGTGAGAGGATTCTTTTGCTCATTAGAGGAGGCATGTTTTGTGGGGGTATCAAATCTCCTCACAGCCATGCTTCCAAGCCTTAAAACTCCCCCTCTGTCTCTTTGATCACACCTGTTTAGAATAATCCTCACAGTATGAGTTGTGCAAAAAGAGCCAAAATAGAAAATTGCTCAGATGCCTTTGTGTTGTCAGCTCTGTGTGAAGAACCATCAGGAAGCTGCTGAGAAAAGACCCTGCTATGGTTCCCTATTGAAACAATGGTTTTCCCTCCCTCATCCTCTACCTGTCACTCCCCATTTATAACAGGAAGAGAATCACAAAACTGACAAGCAAGTTACCAAGCAGTCTTTGGTCCAACAAACAAAAATAAACGGAAGCTGGTTGGGTTTGATATTTGGAGATGGAGTTCAGTTTTATGGGGCTCTAGTTTGACATGAGATATAGGAATTTTCTACAAAAACTTTAAAAAGAAAAAGAGGGACAGAAGTATGTCCCTCTGGCTCCATTGCTACAGGCCACTCGAGGACGATCCTATTCATGAGTTTCCACTTTGAAAATCAAAAACAAGAGAAGGTCTCTGTGCTCACCATCAAAGATGGAGACATAACTGAGCCCCAGTGGCAGTCCTTCTGCTGGAAGCCCTGGGGCTATTAGGATGACAAGGCTTGTGGTTTAAGATTATAAAGTACCTTTCTTTAGTAGGTAATTAAAAAAAAAACATCACCTCAAGCATACAGTTAGATCTTGAGTTCTAACAGACAGATTACAGAAAAGACAAGAAAACCAGGTTTCTAAAATCGAAGAGGGAAGGAAAAGAAACAGGGCTGTCCCACCGGAAGGCATGCATGATGGGAAAGTAGACAGGAGATAATGAGGTCCCATCTGCATGTTAAATAAACATCCTCTACCAGGCTTGGTTCTGCTTCATGGAGTGGACAGGCAAGCCAGCCTCTCTGAGCCAAAAATGGATTTCCATCCCCACTGAAGCAATAAGGCATCATCCTTCTGCCAGCCTACCCTCCTCATCTTCTCTTCTATTAATCATTGCTATTTTCACCCAAACACTTCAAATTCAACTGTGTTGAAACTACAGTTATTCTCTACTTCCTTCTCCCTCCCCCATCTTGGACAATGGAATATGTGTGTGTGCCTGTGTCTGTGTGTGCATAACACACACACATCTCAGCCTCCCCTTGACTTCTCACCATACAATATAGACAGTTTGAAAAGTGAGTTTTTCTGACTCCCTCATCTTTCTCTGAGACAAGCAGTGTTACAAAATGGATAGAGAATCAGCCTCAAAGCCAGAAAACTCTGGGTTCAGGTTTTGCTTTGGACATATACTGCCTATGCTCAAGGTGATATCCTAAGGATATCAGTTCCAGAGAGCCTGCGCTGTGAGAAGGAGTTTCCACCCCCTGAATTTCTCTACACCAGTAAAATTCCATATCCAGTGTCTATCTTTGACCTATGGCTGACAGTGGTATTCATTCACATCTGCTATAGTCTGGTGTTATCTTTGTTCTTCCTCTTCCTCGAGGTAGTTTGGAGTCATGGAAATCAATGGTATTATCATGAGTGGCAAATGCTTCCAGAAGGAATAGGACAATAAAAAGACTTGGCTTTGACGATAAAGGCTTCACTGATGAAACTTCATGAGAGTGGGAGCAGAGGGAGAAGCTGAGTTGCAGGGTTCTGAGCAATGAGTAGAGAGTAAAAAGCAAGAAAAAGAAGATGTAGACCCCTATGTGGAGTAGTGGATAGAGTGCTACAGTCAAGAAGGCATGAGTTCAAATGCTGCTTCAGACACAAGATGTGTGATAAGAAACCTCATGATGAAAGAGACTGATGCAATGACAAATCAAGGAAGTGGAGGGCATCTAAGCTCACAGAGCTAGTGCAGAAAGGGACTTCACAGGCCATTTCCTTTATCTCAGTAATTTTAGAGATAAGGAAACTATATCCCAAGGAGAATAAATGTCTTGTCTGAGGTATTAAGTGTCCTGTGATCCCAATCCAGAGCCAGTGTTCTTTCAACCAAACCATGCTACCTAGTGATGGATTTCTTCAATTTTTTAGAATTGGGGAGATCCCAGTATATTTCTTAATAGATAAATTGGAGCCAATGATGGGACATGTCAAGAAGAAATGATTAAACAGTCAAGGCCCTTGATGGGGGCAAAGGGTGGAGGTAGTGGCGGTCAAGAGCACAGAGAGATGGGAGAAAATCTTTGAAAGAAATAGGAGCTGTCCCAGTTACTGCACATGTAGATTTGTAGACTAAATGTAGACTTCTTGAGCTCCGGAGTTCTGAGCAGCATTGGGCTATGATAATTGTATATCTGCTCCAAGTTTAACATGAATATGGTGAACTCCCAGGACAAGAAGTCACTAGACGTCTAAGAAGGAGCAAAGTAGCCCAGACAGAAAATGGAGCAGGTCAAAAGTCCCATGCCAATCAGTAATGCCATCTGAATTGCCAATAGAACCTATACTTCATATCTGAGAAGTAAGAGGATTATAGGAAGGAAGGAAGGAAAGAAGGAAGGAAGGAAGGAAGGAAGGAAGGAAGGAAGGAAGGAAGGAAGGAAGGAAGGAAGGAAGGAAGGAAGGAAGGAAGGAAGGATAGGAGAGAGGAAAAACAGAGATGAAGAATTATTTGTTTCTCTAAGGTAGAATAGAAAGAAGAATCAGTGATGAAAGTGAGAAGTTTTATTGTTTGAATTGGAGGATTTGAGGGATCTGATTTTTAATGACCTCAATATTCTCAGTGAAGTATGAATCAGGATCATCAATTGATTTGTGTGATATGGCTGAGGAAAAGCTTTTTTAATATATTTTTATTTCATCAAATATTCCCCAATTACATGTAAAGAATTTTAACAGTCATTTTTAACAATGTTGAGCTCCAAATTATTTTCCCTCTTACAGCACACTCTCTTACAGTAGGCAAGAAATTTGATATCAATTATACATGTGAAGTCATGCATAACATTTCCATATTAGTGAAGAAAAGTTTTGACGTCCTCATTATATGACTCACCAACCAACCTCAGGCTGTGGTACTTGAACAAATCAAGCTGTATTTCCTTGGGTGCATAGGGATAGAATCATGTTTAAAGCAGGACCTTTATGGAAAAAGTCAATCCAAGACAAGGCCTAGGACACCCAGCACAAAGAATTAAGAGCAGAAGTCTAGAATTCATAAGCAGGGGATTCAAGGAAGTCCAAGTCAGTGAGGACTTAAAATGAGACCTGGGGAGACCTCTGTCCCTGCTCTCCTTGGTTTCGTCTCCAAGGAACAGCATGCCACCATATCAGGTACCCTTTGGCATCTGTCCCAACTTTTCATTCTCCTGTGTATTGTCTTCTTCCATCAGATAGGAAGCTCCATCAGAACCAAAAATGTCTCTTTTTGTTATTTGTAACCCCAAGTGCTTAACACATTGCCTAATTCACATGCTGTCTCGTCATTTCAGTCATGTCCAACTCTTTGTGACCCCATTTGGTTTGTTTTTTGTTTTTTGTTTTTTTTTGGCAAGGTAGTGGAGTGGTTGACCATTTTCTTCTCCAGATCATTTTATAAATGAATAACTGAGACAAAGAGGGCTAAGTGACTTTCTCAGAGTCACACAGCTAGTAAGTGTCTGAGGGCAGATATGAATTCAGTCTTCCTAACTTCAGGCCTGTCACTCTATCCACTATGCCACCTAGCTGCCCCTAAAAAGATAGTGGAATGGTGTGCCATTTTCTTCTCCAGTGGATTAAGACAAACAAAGGCTAAATGACTTGCCCAGAAACAAA
The DNA here is from genome assembly GCF_028372415.1 of Notamacropus eugenii. NCBI lineage: Eukaryota > Metazoa > Chordata > Mammalia > Diprotodontia > Macropodidae > Notamacropus > Notamacropus eugenii. The sequence goes on along the minus strand of NC_092872.1, from coordinate 251,217,619 downwards.
TAACTAATAAGTATCTGAGGCCAAATTTGAACTCATCTTCCTGACTCTAGGCCTACCACTTTATCCACTGAGTCACCTAGCTGCCTTGACACATAGTAGGTGAGTAATAAATGTTTTGATTTGAATTGAATTACAAGGACTAGCATGAGGTAATTCTCTTCCTAATATTCTCCTCTACACCAACTGCTTTTATACATCATCCCTGAACACATCCTGTGCTTCTGGAGGGACCTCACAGCTAGTGGCAGCTGGAATGTATCTATACTTGCTCTGGGAACTTTGATCAGAGATCAATAATTATTGAATAGAAGAATTATGGAGCAATAGGCAAGAGGCGGCTGATGGGATGCAGCACAGATTTATCCCAGATGAAGTCAGGACTTAGTGATGTCTTCCTATTATTCTGCAGAGTCCAGAAGTAATAGTTCCTATGTCTAGTTGAAGGTAAGAGTTCTAAGCTCTGAAAACTTGTGCAAGCTAAGCATTTTCATTTTCTCTCTTATCTTCTCATGCTCCTACTTACTATTCAGATTGTGAAATAAAAGAAAAAAATGAACCTTTTTTTCTAGTAAACTATGGGAAAGAAGGAGTTTAAACCTGAAATGTTCCATTGCTCTTTACTGTGTCTTTGCGAAGTTCGTTTCTCAGGCCTGGAATCCACTCACTCCCATTTCAGCCTCTTAGAATCTCTATCTCTAGTGTCCTTCAAAGTTCAGCTCTGATGCTGGTGCCTTCCCCCTAAAAACAGTCTTGTGCTTATATATTTATTCACTGCATATTTTGCATATTATTCACATATTGCCTCCCTCAAGAGAATGTAAGCTCCTTGTGGTGAGGCACTGTTTCTTTATTGGCTTTGTATCCCGCACCACTTAGTATAGTGCCTGACACATAGCTGGTGATTAATACACAGTTACCAGTTGGTTGATATCTCAGCCCTGAGATCTGGGAGGATGGACTTTTTCTACTTTCAGGAAAGGACTTGGGACAGCAACAGGGGACCACCTCTAGCCAGGAATCTGAGGATCTAGTCTGTCAGAATCCTCCCTGACCCCAATGCCATAGAGTTGTTAGAGTATGGGGTCTGGTATGAGCACTGGGGGTATTTTTTTTTCTTAAAATTTCAAGTCCTTTAGCATGATATGATCTCTTCAAGGTTCTGGTCAAGAGCTTTAATCAAAACAGATTTCTGGCCTCAACCAACTGTGACAACACCATAATTAGCATGGGATAAAAGGAGCTTTGTCCCAGACTACCAATATATTCTGATGTGAGGGACGGAGCATATTTCTTCTCATAACAACCATCTCCATACCTCATGCTACAGATTTCTTTCTTTGGTTTCCTCAAAGGGTCCTCCTTCCCCATCCTAACTGGAATGAGGCTTAGACTGTCCTCCCTAAGGCTGCAATAAGATCCATTCTAAGACTGTCCTCTGGGCTCCCTGCCACAGCTACCTCCCTCACCCCAAACATTTTGCCAGTAGTGAAAACATTCCTAATTATGTCTCTGGTTAACACAGATTCTCAGAAACAATAACTGTGACAAGAGTAAGTTTCTGGGCTCACTTTCCATATGAGAAAACTTAATTCTTCTATGATGAGCACCTTTGCTCTGCTCAGTGAGCAGGGTGAAGGAAGAAATCTTAAGTCAGTTTCAAGAGTAGCTGCCAAAGGCAGGAGGCACCCAATCACCTCTAAGAGGAATGACTTTGTATTTTTCTTATCTTCAGCATTGAAAATGGAGAAGATCATCTCTAATCAATGTCAAAACTTCCTAGACAATAGGCCACTTTATTTTTAACTCCAATTTCCTAGCAAATGAAAACTTTGACAAGGTTGTCCTTTTAAATCTGTTCTCTCAATTTTTTCCTTTCCAGACCCAAGCTGGGTCCCTCTTCCATCCTTCCTTGTAGAGGCCCATTAGCAAAATACAGGGATTGATTTTTTTTTTCCTTTAAGCTCTAGTTCCCCGGGGCCACCCCATTTCTGTTTCAACAGTTCGGCCCATTGACATTCAGGTCAATACCCAATAATATCTGTCACTTTATAGCCACATTTGAATTGAATCCTGCATTCTTAGATAACTTTCCCTTCTCTACATGTATAGGGGTGTGTGTGTGTGTGTGTGTGTGTGTGTGTGTGTGTTTCTCTCTTTACGTCTTTCTTTTCTGACTGTCTGTCTCTGGCTATGGGGTAGATCTAATGAGACCAAGGTCAGACATTTCAGTCCTTCATGAGCCTTGCCCAGTCACAACCTCTCCACCTAATCCCAACCAGCTGTCTTATAAATATGTGCCATTTGTCAAAACATGGATTGGGCAACGGAGTGTGGATAATTCAGTATAAACCTTTCCCATTACTGGGGAAATCACTCCAAGTGTATGACCTCCCAGTGTAAGACTGGGACCACTGATTAGGGAAATAAAAAAAACAAATTATTAGAACATAGGACTTCCAGCATTAAAGTCCTTTCCCAATGTTTTAATATATCTATATGTGCCTGGCACTTGGTCCCTGGGACCCAGTGATTGGCACATAGTCAGCACCAAATGAGTAATAAGGATTGATTGAATATGACATTGATGTAATCTTGTGTTCCCAAAGGATATTGCAGGGAATGATAAGCTCCTCAAGACTCTACCACAGCAGATATGTCTATCTGTTGGATAATATTTGTCATCCTAGGACCAGCTTAGCTAAATTCCAGAAGATTTAATTCTCAGTTGTTCACAGTGCATTGTTGTTGTTGCTGTTAGGGGCCCAATTACTCTGAAAAAAAAAAACAGAAAATTTTGAGTTCTCCGACAATGGATGGTATACCCACAAGAGTCATATCATGGATCATTTAAGTATGAAAGACTGAAAAACTTGCTGATTTGATCAACTCAGTTCAGTTCAGAAAAGAGAGAATGTCAGTCAGACATTTCCACTTACACATCTCTTGATATGGAGATGTAAGCTCCATCTCCAAATGTCAGAGAAACTAGTTAATTCAGGTTTAAAAAAAAGGTGTGAAACTAATTTTTGCTTGTAGATTAAAAAAAGGCAATAGCGAAATGTAAAGGGTGATGAGTTAGTAGTGACACTGAACAAGTCACTTAACTACTGTAGGACTCAGTTTCTTCATCTGTGAACAGAGGGGGTTGAAGCTGATGGCTTGTGAGAAGCCTCCCAGCTCTACATTAATGATTTTATGAAATGAAACAAAACTACTTGATTTTTATTTTTTCCCCATAAGACTGTGTCTATGCTGTGTAGACATACCCTGTGGGAAATGAAAATATACATCCCTTCATGTGTTCCTTCAACATGTAGGTATTCGGAAATACTCTGCCTTCTTCAAAGACAAACTGAGGGAATGATGGTACATTAAGAATGAGTAAAAGATTGTGCTCTGATGCACATGAAAAAACTTGGGGGTGGGGGAAGGGGAAGAATCACTTCCAATTAAAATAATTCTTAACTCTTGAAATGTAACCCTGGCCCACACTAATTAGCTAAAGTGAGAAAGTGGGGGTGGGGAGTTGTGTGAGATAAAGTGTAGAAATAAGCTTCTGGGAACATCTTTTCCCCATCTTCCCTTTTAAGCCTGTTCTGTAAATGTTTCAGGGTAAAAGCACACAGCTGACTCTGGTTCCCTGGTGGCCAATGCCATTGTTTTAAGAAACACAGTTTTGAATACTAAGCTCTTTGGAGAGATTGTAAAAAGCAAGAAAATTGTAGTCTATGGACATGGCACAAAACGAAACATACTCTTATTATCGTAGGAAGGAGGTTTTAACATCTTCTCTGTAGTTGAAAATGTGTTTAGATAATGAACTCTGCTTCAACTTTTAAAAAGAACTGGGGTCTTCACATGATACCCCTTTCATTATCCTTCATCATGTCAGTAGGATTTGGGATCATAGGTTTAGAGTTTAAGGAAGTACAAAGGCCAGCTAACAAGTCATCCAGTCCCCTCATTTAACAAATTAAAAATTGAGACCCAAAGAAATTAAGTGATTGGCCTGGAATTCCTTGGGTTGTCATTGTTCAGCCATTGTCTAATTCTTCTTGACCCCACAGACTATTTTCTCCATATGGTTTTCTTGTCAGAGATTCTAGAGTTGTTTGCCTTTTCCTTCTCTAATGGATCATCTTTTGTTTTCTGTCAGAGCTCTCCACTATTACCTGTTCGTCTTGGCAATCCTGCATTGCATAGTGCATAGTCTCATGGAGCTATACAAACCCCTCTGCCAAGACAAGCCAGTAATCTGGAAGGGACTTTCTTAGGCAAACAGAGGTTGAGTGACTTGTCTAGGGTCACACAGCTAGTAAGTGTCTGGGGCTGGATTTGAACTTAGGTCTTCCTGTCTCCAATCTGCTATTCCTTGCATAAAAAACAAAATCACAAAATGGTGATTTCTCTCTAACATATCATGGGAAGGAGACTCACTTCTCAAAGGAAAAGATAACTGGATTAAAGAGTCTATTCACTAACAACCCCCATAGACAAGGTTATCAGGAAAGGGAGTGTTGTATTGGAGATGAAAGACTTTAAATCAGGAGATGTGGGTTCAAATCTTGCATTTAATTCCTTTTTCCTTACACAGAGTAGTTTGGCCTCTGATTACTTCATGTCTGGGCTATTAAAATAGCCTCCTAATTGATCTTCCTGTCTCAAGTCTGTTCCCATAGGAATCCATCCTTCCCACAATTACAAACATGACTTTTCTTAAGTGATACTTTCCTAATCAAAAAAGGTCAGTGAACCAGCCTACCTGGATCAACAGAGCACCCTGGGAGAGGGAAATGAGGAGTCATACCAGCACTGATATCTTAACTTCCATCTCTTCTCAGACCCTGATGGATAGCTCAGGTTTGTGGGATCAAGAGCTCTGGGAATAGCAGTGTTTCCATTGGTCAAGAGAAATTTATTAAAAATGTTGGAGAAGATGTGGGAGAGTTGGAACACTAATTCATTGCTGGTGGAGCTGTGAGCTGATTCAACCATTCAGGAGAGCAATTTGGAACTACACTCAAAGGACTATAAAAATGTGCATGCCTTTTGACCCAGCAATATCCCTTCTAGGGCTGTATCCCCAAAGAGATCATAAAAACAGGAAAAGAACCCACATGCACAAAAATATTTGTAGCAGCTCTCTTTGTGGTGGCCAAGAATTGGAAATTGAGAGGATGCCCGTCAATTGGGGAATGGCTGAACAAGTTGTGCTCTATGAATGTAATGGAATACTAGTATGCTATAAGAAATGACTAACAGGTGGATTTCAGAAAAACCTGCAAAGATATATATGAATTGATGCTGCGTGAAGTGATCAGAGCCAAGAGAACATTATGCACAGTAACAGCCACAGGGTGTGTGAGGACTGTTTCTGACAGACAGCCCTTCACAGCAGTGCAAGGGTCTAAAATATTCAAAAAGGATTCTTGATGCAAAATGCCATCTACATCCTGAGAAAGAACTATGAAATCGAAACGCAGAATGAAGTAGACTATTTTCTCCTTTTTTATGTTTTATTTTTCTTGTGGTTTCTCCCATTCATTTTAATTCTTCTATGCAACATGACTAATGTGAAAATGTGTTTAACAGAAATGCAAGTATAGAACCTATATAAAATTGCATATCATCTTGGGAAGGGAGGAAGAGGGGATGGAGAGAAAATTCAAAACTTATGGTAGTGATTGTTGAAAACTGAAAACAAAATAAGTTTGGACAAAAAAGAGACATTAATTAAGCACCTAATATGTACTAGACATTGTGCCAAGTGTTATGCTTCCAGGACAGTGACCTTAACTATAATTCAAGGAAACAATATCTGTGGCAATGAAGCCTGACAGCTGTTCCTGAAAGTTACTGACCACCCAGAAAAGAACGTTTTTGAGACCAAAGTCCTTGACATTGAAAAAGGTTTAGCATCATAAACTGATACAACTTTTCTGTGGGAATGGTATTAAAGAAGCATTAATATCTGTATCCTAAGGATTTTGTTGCCTTTCTATCTGACTTGCAGCTGAAACCTTTTATGAACGCCATAACAGCAAGAAAGGGCAGCTAGGGGATGCAGTGGATAGAGTACCTGGGTCCTGGAGTCAGGAAGACCTGAGTTCAAATCCAGCCTCAAATACTTACTAACTGTGTAATCCTGGGTAAGTCACTTAACTCTTAGTTTCCCCATCTCTAAAATGAGCTGGATGAGGAAGTACCTTTGCCAAGAAAACCTCAAATGCGGTCACAAAGAGTTCAACACAACTGAAACAATTGAACAACGCAAATAACAGCAGGCAAGGACTGTGTTCCCTTTCTATTTGTATCTCCAGTGCTTGCCATAATACTTTGCAAATACTAAGCATTTAACAAATGCTTCATTCATACCTTCCTTCATTCCTTCATTCCTTCATTCCTTCCTTCCTTCCTTCATTCATTCATTCATTCATCCAATTAAGACTAATAGGTCCCTATTGTCTCTTGTACAAAATGCAGCTTTCTCTGTTCAGCTTTTAAAATCCTTCACAATCTGACCTTAACCTATTTCCAATTTCATTACATTTACCCTTTCTCTACTCTATGGTCCATCCAAACTGGCGTCTTCTCTGTCCTTCACATCTAGATCTCTGTCTCCCCTCTCTAGACCTTTGTACAGACTACCTTTGACCCTGCAATCACTCCATCCTCACTTCTACCTCATGGAATTCTTCCTTTGAAGTCTTCTTGCCCAAAACATAACTCAGCACATTCCTCATACTCCTGATACTCTGACTTCTAATATCTCTCCATCTTATTTTGCATTTATTCTATATATAGTAACATTTTATCTCTAATTAAATATTCCAATGGAGTGTGACTCTACTGAGAGTAGGGCGGCTTTGTCATTTTTCTTTTTATCCATGGTGCATAAGGCAAATCCTTTAATTAATGTTTGTCAATTGATTAATTGATTTACAGTCTCAGCTTTACCTCTTAGAAAACAACTAATCTGGCCACTTTACTTCCATGAACCTCAGTTTCCACATCTGTAAAATGGAGAGAATAACCCTTGCCCTGTCAGCTTCCCCTTTATGGGATTGTTGTAAGGAAAGTGCTTTGTAAGCCTCAAAGTGTTCTATGAGTGGGAGCTCTTCTTAACAAAGATTCTTGTATGTCAGAATGCATTAATGATGCATCCCCTGATGAAACAAAGGCCTGATTAGGCCATTCAAGGGTTAGAAGTCATGGTTGCAAAACATCTGCTGATAATTAAGAATGAACCACACAACGTCTTTTTTGTCAACATGATTGTATTCAATTACAAGAACACTCTGTCCGTACTGTGCCAGGGGACATACACTCCCAGCCAGCCACACTCCTCCATTCTTAAAGCCCTAGAAACAGCCTATACCCATATGTTCCCCATTTCTCAACACCAATTACACAGCATTTCAAGCCAGAATGCACTGGGAATGAAATAAAGGTAAAAATAGTCCCTGTCCTCAAGGAGCAGGTGCCTAAGCAGCTAGGTGGCACGGTGTACCTGGAGTTAGAGAGACCAGGCTGCAGATCCAGGCTCAGATGACTCATTAGTTGTATGACTCTGAGGAAATTACTTAATCTCCCTCAGTCTCAATTTCCTTATCTATAGAATAATAAAAACACCTAACTCTCCATGTTGTTGTGAAGATTAAATGAGATATTTATAAATCACATTGCAAGCCTTAAATTGCTGTAATAATAAATACTAGTAATTATTGTTATTCAAATTGGGGAGAAAATATGCACATAGGTACATGCAAACTATATACAGTGTATATGAAAGGTCATTTGAGAGAAGGAAGTACTGGAATAGGGTTTCAGTAGGTTCTTGGATTGATTTCAATAGGTCTGTGAATTTCAATGGAGAAAATGCGTACATCTATATCTATATCTCTCTATATACATGAATTTATATATTTAATCTCTAATTGAAATTTAGCATTTATTTTGATTATACTTTTTAAAAATTTTTCTAAGAAAAGATCCAGATAAGCAATAGATTATAACACACACACACACACACACACACACACACACACACACACACACACACGTTGAGAACTCCTGCAGTAGCATATGGTGAACCATGAAAGACCCCCTGCAGAAGTTGGAAATTGAAGTGAATCTTAAAGGAAGCCAGGAAAACCAACATGTGGGGGTGGGTGGAGAGAACATTCCCGGACAACCCATGTTCTCCATGACTAGAAAGGTATGGAGATGGGAGATAGAATGTGATGTTGGAGGAGCAAAAAGAACATTTATGTCAGCGGACCATAGAATAAAAAAGAAAGTGTGAGAAGGCTGGAGAAGTAGGAAATAACCAGGTCATGAAAAGTTTTACACAACAAACATAGGAGTTTATTTTTTTTTTATCCTGGAGGTATTGGGGAACCCCTGGAGTTCACTGAACAAAAGGGCAATAGAGTCATACCTAAACTCTAGAAAAATCAACAAGCATTTATTAATCTTATAACTTCTATACTTATAAATATAACTTACAAATTTATCAATTAACAAATACATATTCCAGTCACTGTGTTAGGAACCAGAGATTTAAAGATTCTTTCTCTACAATGATTGGTTCATAAATAAACATGCCATTGTACTTCAAGGACATGTGTCATTTTACACTGTGCTTATTAGTTAGTTAGCAACAATAAAATAAAATAAAATGAAAGTATCTGTCGGGGGTAACATTTAAGCCCATGACTTTCTGACTTTAAGGTCACCTTTTTCAGAAGGTCAAAGATAAATTTCTAGAAGGCTCCACTACAGACACCCTTGCAAACTGATATGAAAGTAGTGTGCGTTCATCCTTCATTGCAGAAGAAGACCATGCCATCAGAGAAATAATGACACAACTTGCACTTGACTTTGTTTTGAGTGAGGGAGGGCTGTGCAGGTCACCAGCCTTACTTCTCCTCCAGAGCCATCTGAATCCAGTGACCAGATATCCATCAGAATGACTGGAGATGACTCAGGATGAAGCAATTGTGGTTAAGTGACTTGCCCAAGGTCGCATAACTAGTGAGTGTCAAGTGTCTGAGGTGAGATTTGAACTCAGATCCTCCTGACTCCTGTACTGGTACTCTATTCACTGTACCACCTAGGTACCCCTATAAAAATAGTAATGGAATAGCCAATCTACATTGATAAAAGCCCATTAACAGATCATTAGCTGTTATTTTCTATTTTTCACTAAGTACTTAAAAGATATAGAAGGGGTTTCATTCTGAATCTATGGAAATCATGGATTCCTGATTATTAAAATTTAAACAAAGTGTTCCATAGTTTTAAAAACTTAGAGGAGAAATGGATATCAGAGTTGATATAGTTTGGTAATTCCTATTTAATGGTTCGTAGTAATAGTCCAAGGTGTTTACACTAAAACTCTTTTAATAGAACTTCAAGCAATAAATTATTGCCCAGTTGTGTTGCAAATATATTTCTACTTGATGACAAGTATATGCATGTTTGAAACATTATAGGCTTGTCTGAATTTATTCAAAACTATAATGACCATGCCCAGTACATTTTGGTGTTCATGCAGTAATAACATGAAACTCTGACCCATTCTGACTAAGCCCAACATGTTGTTGCAGTTTTTCAATCTGTCATCAAATTGTTTCCAAACTTCTGCAAGATTTAGACATTCAAGTACAAAGTGATTCCCAATGGATAGTCGGATACATGGGTATATCCTTATTTGCATTATATACAAATATACCTAAGTAGCTCTCTCATTACCTTTGGTTATCTTATAATCATATCTCATCATTTGTGTAATCATATGGTCAAACATGCTTGCTATTTCAATGCAGTTGTTAAACTGAAAAATCATGATTGCTTGGCATGTGCTTTATAAACCATCTTGAAACCATCAGAGAACATTATAAATGTTTCACAAAAACAAACTTTATATGGTCTCTGATGACAACATTAAGGCTCTCTTCTGATTTAAAATTAGCCTCACTTATGTTACTATTCTCCTCTATGAGTCAAGATATCACCCTATGATCTCATTGGTCTTTTTCAAAAACAAAGTATGAATAGAAACATCTATTCTCCTATCTGGCAGATTTTAAAATAAACTATTTGAGAACACTTGTCAGTCTTTAGCAGTTTTATGAGAGTGTAGCCTGTCTATAAGTGGTAGAAAAAAATAAAATCACATCTGAAGAGATTCTTTCTTTACAAGGTTAGTTTATATATAAACACATGTAAACAATATATGCAATCATATTTAAAATACATTTTCATTTAATATAATATGTATCATTAATTAGTAGGAAAGTAAATATTTTATAGCATAACTAGCTATTCACTTTCATCAATTTGTTAAATGGTTAAGTGGCAACAATTTATTTTTTAGTAAATTTACATCCCTCATCAGGAGAGACTGTAAAATCCTCCTTCCATTTCTACCACACATTTGTGTGAGCAAGTATTCTCACTTTGGTCTTGTTTTTAATAAAAGTGCAGAAATAAACTCATTGTAGAACCTAATTTAAGACTGTTTGTCTTACATAGAGACAAATATCATGCATCTTTCTTAAAATAGAAATGTCCAATATTGAAATTAATTTTAGTTATTATTATTGGATTAAAAATCTTTAATTTTATTTGATTATATTGAAATGTCCTTCTAGTCAACAAAACTTGTAAAATAAACAAATTTAATATAAAATATTATAAATAATAGCAAGCATATGAGGTCATATTGGATTATTTCTTTTCATTCTTATATAATATCCCACACAAAATATTTGTAATTATTTTATCATTAGAGTTTCATAAGTTCACACTTGCAGTTTTCATTGAAGGTAGAATAAAGTTTTACATGATGCAATTATAATTACATAATATAAAATTGAATTTGGAGATTTTGATGGCAAAATATATCATTGTACTTATAAGCATTTAATGAACAAATGTGAAAGAATATAATGAGTGGGTTATTAAATTACTACGAGGATTCACAACACATTTTTCTTGTTGTCAAAAATATTCATAGAAAAGAAAAGGTTAGAGAACACTTATCTAGCCCATTGTCTTCACTTTAGGGGAGAGGAAAATGAGGTCTAAAGTCATTCAATTTATAAGTGGCAGAAGCTGAATTCAAACCCAGGGTTACTGCATCCTGATACAGCATTCTAAGTATTTACTCAGCATTTAAGTGAAACATTAAATGTGCTGTACAGTGCTAGGTCATTACCAAGCATAATGATTCACGATGGAGCTATAATTATTTTAAGCTCTGTAGTTATTTTCTTGTCTCTTCCTTTTTAGGTCTCATCTTTTCAAACCAGGACTGAAAAAATAGTGGATGCACACCTCAGTGTTGGCCTAGATAGTAATTGTCCACCCACTTATTTGCGTAGAGAAAACCTAGCAATAGCATTATTTTTCTTCCCTGGGAAATTGTAAAAATGAATCAATAATCTCTTTTCTAACTGTCTTACAGAGCTTTTACTCTATCAAAACACTGTAGTTTAAATCTATACCTCTCCTCTCCTGTGCTCCCAATTGCCATTGAAGAATAATACACTTTAGCAAGTGAAGTACTTAATAGGTTTAGCACATTGGCTGGCTTAAGAGACAAAGCAAATGTTTAAAACACAAAATTGTAAACAAAACTTTAAGAACTAAATATAAACCTACCAAGTCCCAAAGGAAGACGTTCATGGGAAATGTCTTGGGAGAAATAAAGGGAAAGAGAGAAGGAAAATCATCACCTTCAGTCTGCAGTCTGAACACATTTCAGCAATGGCAGGAGACACATAGACAATTTTTGTGCCTGATTCACCCATACCTCCTTTGAACTAGAGTCTGGCACTGATGAACTCATACATAAGGCCATGAGTTCTATCTGCCATCTCTGTGATATCCACTCTATCAGATTATCTACCTCCTCTAGTTCTTGAGTAGCTTTTCCTTCTTCTCACAATACAAAAAGATGAAAGTGGATAGTTTATAAGTCTCATTAAGTTCCTACACTAGAACTATCATCAGGCCATGCCTTGCAGGAAAGGTGGACTCTGCCAGAACTTAGCAGAAATCTATCTTTAGTACCCTGACCTCTTTGGCAACATGAACAAATGAAAATTAAATGAAAACAAATGTTCTACCTATTGTGCTAAGTATTGGGTATACAAAAGAAAGCAAAACAGTCACTGGCTTCAAAGAGTTTATATTCTAATGAGGGAAAGACAATACATAAAATAGAATTAAATGGACACATGGTACAAAATATTTCTAAAACACTTTCAAATGGTCTGGAAATGATTGAGAAATTATATGGAATCATTTTCCAATGTTCTTGAAGTAAAATAAGGATTCCTTTGAAGAAGTGTGATAAGGATTACCAAAGCACAGGAGGCATTTGTTAGAAATAGCAAGGAAGAGATATGTCTAAGACAACCCTATACTAATTTCTCCAATGGAATCTAAGCTTTAAAATAAGAACAATTTCATTTTATCTTTATATCCTCAGAGTCTGGTAGAGTTTTGCATGTAAATAAGACTTAGCAGAAGGCACTTAGAAAATGCTTATTGAAAGAATAAGTGAAATTTATTCAATAAATACTTATGAAGTACCTATTTGATGGGGAAAGGGAGCAGATACAAAAGTCAATAAGACCACATCCTTTCTCCATTGGGTTGGCATTTGGTCTGACCTAAGCTGAGCATCATTTCTTAAATGAGTGATGATTCCTTAACTCATAGCTATTCCATTGAGTTGCTTTTGTATAAACCTGGGATGAATTCTCATTCACAAGTGTAACCAGTCACTACTGGAAAACAAGGGATTTATTCTGTATTATATTTTGTCACCATTATCTTTTTTAGCTTCTTCTCACAGTTTTTATAATCGTTCCTTTTACAAATGCAACTCAAGATGATTTCTTAGAAACTCTTTCAGGTTATGTATAATGTACTATGAGGAATAAATTTGTGTGTGTGTTCGATTGTGTGTGTGTTTGTATGTATGTGTATATTCTTTATCCTCCTTTGGGTCTTTGGAGGTTTGTGAGGTGCAACTGTCAATCTTAGCAGTGTTCAAAGAGAAATTATATTCAGAAATGAGAGATGGAAATGGGATACAGTTAGTGTTTCCAAATCATTGTCAAATACTTTTTGCTGAACTGGCAAACTCTGCTCAAAACTCAGTTTACAAAAGGCAATCTTTTCACTGAAATACCATAGAAATGTCATCTATGATGCCTAAGAAAATTCCACCCTTTCAGTAATTGAAACTCTTGTTAATTCATAAAATCACATTATTTTAGTTTCCAAATGGATCACAGGTTCATTTAGGGCCAACCCTTAACTAATACCTGATTGTCATGGTAATTTAAATGAGAAGATTTTTTTCCATTCATTAATAGGCCCATGTGACCTGCCTGAGTCACATGGAAGTCTGAGTCACATGGAGCCTGTAGTGGGAGGAGCTTGCTGAATGGGTGGAACAGGAAGAGGTGGAGCTAGAGCAGAACTGAGAGAAAGTTAGTCATGAGAGCAGTCAGAACTAGGAAGGATGCAGACAAGTAGGCAGCTGGCTGGCAGAAGTGAGATAGCTTGTTTGTGTTTTTGTTTAATGGAGCTGGTTTGTGGGAAGCCTGGCAGGGGGAAGGCTTGGGGGTGGTGTTGTTCTCTGCATGATTATTGTGTATAAACTTTTGTTACTATGATGGATTTGGCTTTCTGGTGTCTTAATGTTTTGGTTCTGTCTTTCATGTGGAGACTATGGTGTATTTCATGATTCAGAATTGTACCATGAAATTCATGGCTGCTGTAGGCATTGTGAATTGGTGCTACATTAACACCCCATAATGATAGCTCCAGTAAGTGGTCATCTAAGCTCTGTTTGACATGAATTCCCTAGGTTCTAAGGCAGTCTCTTTGCCTATTGCAGTAATTTTTTCTTTATATTTCACTTCCAAGTATCTGAAATCTAATCAATATGGGAGCTCCTTCTGATGAAATTACTGGTGTCAAATCCAGATAGAAATAGGGGCCACTAACCAATATATAAGGATCAGTGCAGGCTGTATATTGACTTAGAAAGACACATGTTAATATTATCTATGTTCTATTATGTTTTTATTTATTTTGCTAAAAAATTTGTGATTATATTTTATCTGCTTTGGTCTTCATTTTAGAGTATTTTGGCAGTGATGCAGACCAATGGTGTGTGTTTAACACCTTGGGATTACAATTAATTTATACCTTCTTGTCTTTTGCTATGCTAGTCACTTCTCTGGTCATTCATCTCTCTGAGGATAGCTCTTAAGATGTTTCTCCTGCATAATTCTTAATTGGTAATGCATTGAAGCCTACTCATCTTACCAGGTACTTTTATATTGTTTTTTTTGTGTGACTTACAACTTGAACTCTTTGTAAACTGTATTGTCCTATGTCTCATAGTCATACAGTATCATTAGAAGTATGATATACCTTTGTTTCTGGGAGACAGTTGAAGTCATTGAAAGCAAAACATAATTTTCCAGAGAGAATTCAATCTGCTACTCTCCACCTATTCATTTGTACCCAGTTCATTGTCCATCTATAATAAACCTTCAATACATAGACACTGATGGACAAGTTCTTTCTGTTTTCTACCCAAATGTATACCATATTCTGTATAATAAGATTTTTTTATTCACTTGTGTTTATATGGGATCATTAGGATGGATTTTAATGATGATCTTCTCCAATGCTCCAGGGCTAGATGTAATTAGCAAAATATCATCTGCAAAAAAGTATGACCACTCCATCTGTTGATAAGCCTTCTTCCATCTGAACAGTGTCCTTGACATGCTCTATGAAAGTATCTAACACCTTTTTGGAAAATACATCTCATTGGTTTGTTTCTTGCTTAATGTTAATAACCATATTGAATAAAATTGTCTCTGCTGCTGCATCTTCAAGGAATGGTGTAAAATTCTGAAATACACATGACATCTTATTGGAAGAGAGACTTTAAGCATTGTTTTACTGTATAGGGTCAAGTGTTTACTTTTTATAGGTCGTAAAAAATGAGCACATTGGGATCTTATATTTTCTATACCTTTTAGTCAATTGAGTAACTACAAAGATTTGTACAATATCCCTTGCAAAATCCTGCCTGACACCTCCTTAAACCTTCATTAAGGATTGTCCCAGTTAAGGTTTTGTAGATATAAGGATAAAACATATGGATAAGTACCTATTAAGTTTTTCTCAATTGCCTTTTTCAGTAATCTGTGATATTTTCTAAGTATTTAATATCTTTTCCTTTCTCAAAAGTCTTGAGAATAATTCTTTTCACACCTGCAAAAGTGTCACCTCTAACATGGATTTACTCTGTGTTTACTTGATCTAATCTACCTACACTTTCCAATGGTTTTCTTCCCTGTCATTTCTGTTTAACTATAAAGTACATTAGGGCCTCTGTTCTTTGAGTTCCAAGCTAGTGATTCCACTTTTTTGACAGAGAAGAGAATTTGCTATAATAATTCTTACAGATCTTTTCTTTTATTGTTTGCTTGTTAGCCTCTTTCCAGTTTCATTTTAAAATACCCTTGTGGTGATCTGGCACTAGAGTTTGGCAGGTTGGGTGAGGGAATGATATGATATGTTTGCTTTTTAATATAATTCTTATCCAGGAAACAAGAAAGATAGAAAGGAAGAAAAAGGAAGGAAGGAAGGAATGAAAGGAAAGGAAAGGAAAAGGACTATAGCTAGGTCTAGATTAGTGCAAACAATGAATTCCTTGAAGTGGTAATATATATTCAAATCTACACTATTTGCAGTTTTAATAATGTAAAATATGGTAATTGATTCTAGTCCAAAGGAATTTAAATTGTAAATTTAAATAATACTTCCACTTCAGGGAATTCCTTGCTCACACAAAATGGAACCTATCTGTATTTTTGCTAGTAAAGAGTAATCTACAACATGCCACAAGAAGGAATATTCCTAACTCAAATATTTTGCAATCTCCTTGTCTTTTTGTAATAAGTATAATCAGGGAAGCCCGTCTCCCCCACCCATCATTTCTGGATACCCCATGGAATATGCCAGGAGCTGGTTTCATTCCAGTATCTCATATACTTTATGTGGAACCAGATCCCTTCTAACAACACATTTGCCCTGTTCTTTTAATAAAAATAATGTCCAACCAAAGGTTTCTAGTTGGATTCCATGTGTCACCTTCTCTCTCACCCTAGTTTGGAGGAGTATAAATTGAAGCTTAATCAGAGGACTGGCCAATGCAACAAGTAGAAATGTCTAGTCTGTGAACCTGAACAGGTGGGGCCCCATACCTTTGGTGCTCTCTTTTGTTCCTGCCTTTGGAACCTGCAGTTCTGAATTAAATCAGAAACATTCTTCCTAACCCTGATAGAAATGATGACTGTACACACATGGGTGCTTGCCCATGTGAGCCGAAATAGGGAAGTCAAGATCCTTGTTGCCTTTTCTATTTTGTGTTTCTTTGCCTGAGAATAAAGTGACCAAAGAGGAATCTTGACAGATGGAGTTTAAGGGAGTGATTAGATCAGGAGTTAGGGAGCTCCTAGGTTCTCACTTGGTACTAACAGAGCTTTAGTAGGTACCCCAATAACTTCTCTACTTCCTATAATATGTCCAAAAAGAGATGATAACCATATATGGATATATAATCTAAAATCTCATCTGAGTTTTCAGAACCAAGTGACCTTAAGATAGCTGAGTGGACAATGTGAGAACTGACCTAAAGTTGAAATACCTTTTCAATAGTATCTCTCCTGGCTTAGATCAGATCTGTGTAGCATATCCAATACCTTTCAATTCTTCTTTTGGAGAAGATCTCAGACATAATCCAAGCCTAACATGAAGTACTATTCCCTGGAAATTTAGGGTAGAGAAATAGCCATATTCTGTGAGGAAAAGAATCTTACTCCTCTCCACAAAGGCCAGGCTCTCCCAGGACTGAAACTAGTCCATATATATAAGCCAGAAGTTTCTGTAGACTTCAGTACCAGATGTGTTGTTTTATTTGTATCCCCAGAGGCAAAGCACAGCACCCTGTATGAAATGTGCACTTAATGAATGCTTGTTGAATTTGGAACATTCAGAAGGTTCAAACAGTTCACACAGAGTTGAAAAAAACTACATAAAAATTGGTGGCAAATTGAATGTGAATCTTTGAAATTGCTTTTATTAGTGACTGGAGAAACCTAGTGATTTGGATTGAATTGAAAATTTTGGGGGGAGACTGATTTGCCCTCCCTGCATTCAAGAAGCTAGGTAAAGCAAACAGCTAAATGTCTAGAAAGCTGTACTTACCTGGCACAAATAATGGAGAATGTCATTATAGTCGGCTTTCTAAATTTAGGTTCTTGTGTTCAACAAGAGATGCCAGATGGTCCCCACTGATAGCAGTGCTAATAAGAGTAGTTCTTAACAATTGTGCTTTTCAGAAATTCCTGTCTTACTCACTGGGGTAAGTCAAAGGACTGATGTCTCATGCCTTGGAGGAGGTTAAGAATTTTCTATCATGTTCGTCTTAACTACTAAGCTAGCAAACATCAGTCTGGTACTTAAGTAGGTATTAATATAGGTCAGAGCACATGGTATGTCAGAGAGTTGAGGCAGAAGAAATTGGTGACATATAGACTTAGAGTCATAACATCATCGATTTTGAGTTTGAAGAGACCTCAGAGGAATCACATCCAATGCAATACTTTTAAACAATGAGGACCTGAGGCTAAGAACATTCTAGGAACAAATATTATACCTAGAATGGATGCTTGGTTTTAATTCAGTTCTAGCCAGTCACCCTGCATATTAAAGTGAAATTATGCCACCTTCTGGATCTCAGTTAACTCACTTGGGTAATGATAATTAGGACAAAACCTCTCTTAGATTTTGATTAGCTTATACATTCATATAAAGGGTCCAGAAATGAAGCTAAGTAGACAGTAGAGACAATTATCTTACAAGGACTGGAATTGTCTCTTTAGGCTTTTTTTTCCCCATTCATCCACCTATATGGAGAAAAGTAAGAGAATTAAGTTTTGGAAACCTGGGGAATGTTGAATCCCAAGGTTCTTTTGGCAGTTATTGGTTAAATAACCACTTTAAGAAAAAAAATTAAGAATATCTTTGCCTAGCAAGAGAGTGGTAAGGACCAGAAAGCAGAAAACTAGCAGAGCAGTGGAATTTTGTGGTTCAGATTGTTTTTGGAGGGAGCAAGGTATTCGAGGCATATAATCCAGAGTTGTGGTTTGCCTTGGGAAAGTAGATTTTTCAACTCATTTGTCTTCCTGCCAGGTTTTTTAAAGATATATTGTATTCTAAATTTATGTAATAAGACAAGCATTTCTATAACCTAGTATAATAAAGGATTACACGTGAAACCTCAAATCTATTATGTGCAATTTGCTATTCATTTCAAATGTATAATAAAGCTGTCTTGTAAATTTCTCTTTTTGTTTTCTTCCCCCCTACTTTAGAGATGGATACCATTAGACACAAAAGGTATATGTATATAAAATTATTCTATATGTGCTTTTATTTATCAGTTCTTTTTTGGATGTAGACAGCTTAAAAATCTGCCAGGTTTTTAGAATCATGCAACTATTTTCCTAAACTGGTGGGAAAGTGTGACCTAGGTTTATGAGTTAAGGGTGATATGTTGACTGTAATTACTTTTGATATATCATTAAATAAATATTTAATGTTTAAAAATTAGTGATAATTTACTTACTGACAAACTGGTGGGGCCTCAAAAGCTATAGCTTTGAATAGAATGTATCCTCCCCCTTTACAGCAGAGTTACCCTCTAGGATCTTGAAATAACTTGAGGAATAGCTATGTTTTGATAACTCTCGTCTAGGAAACGAAGAACTACCAGTATGAATGTAAGTTGTATGGACCAAGTCAACCCAGAGAGTGATAATGGCATGAGATTGCACTATGGCCTATGGGGGCTACATATGGATAGCTAGAGTCCATATTCCCTATCGATTATAAAATTAATACTTAATGAATTAATCAGTTAACCCCTTTCTCCTCCCATTCCCATTGAATCTCAAAGGCATTGCCCTTTCTTATACCTCCACAAATGTCATTCAAAATTTAGTTGCAGTTGCTCATCTTGGCTGTTTGCCTTCTTTCTATCATTGGCAGGCATAGATTAGGCATGCATATACTTACACAAAATTTTAAGTGTCAGGGGTGAAGTTGGGGAGGAAGGTTGTCCATTTCCTAATAATAACACTTGATCAGCAGTGACATCCTCTCCTCTGATAATATTGACCTTTCCAACAATTCAACACTCTTATGATTAGTGTTTTGTGACTCCTTCTTTGTCTTATAAATGCCAGAGAAAACCTGTATTTCAACCTCATAGATCAAATACCCTTACTCCTTTCATGTTCTTACCTCCCCTTGTATCCTCCTTGAAATAATGTGCTTGAAATGGTATTTTTTCAGAGGTTCCACATTTTAAAAGATAAAGCTAACAAAGATATTGCAAATGCAACATAAGATCCTCTACTTCCCAACCTTGGACCTGGGTCAACCCCTTCCTAATCTATGTTCAATTTAACCTCCTAGATGGGAGTTTAACTCTTTGGTCACAGAAATAATAATAGTAATGACAGGTGACTCTACTTCCCATCTATAGCTCTACCTGATTTCAATTCCATGAGACAAGATGCCTCCACTCTGGGTACCCTTGATATCTGTTCCCCTCCCCTTTCACATCTTCTTTCTGTGTGTAGTCTTGTTTCATTAGATTATAAATTCCTGGAGGGCAGAGACTGAATTTTTTTCTCTTATTTATAGCCTCAGTGCTAGTGAAGTATCCAGCACATAGTAGGAATTTAATAAATGTTTATTGAATTGAGTATACCCCTTTATTATTTGCAAAATGCTTTACAAATATCAATGTTTTAAGGATCCATTTGATCCTTCACACAACTTTGAGAGGTAGGTGCTATTGTCCCCATTTTATAGACGAGGAAACTGAGACAGGTAGAAGTGGCATGGCTTTCCCCAGGTCACAGGCTTAATAGGTATCTAAGCAGAATTTTTACTCAGGTTTTCTTGACTCTGGATCCAAAACTATTCTTAGGGTAAGCTAGTTGCCTCCATAACAAGAGAGAAAACTTAATACTTTACTATAAAAAAATATCACTTGAAGGTGTTAGAGATAGATTAAGAAGAAAACACATGTTGGGGAGAGGTAGTTATCTGTCTTCAAATACTTGATGATATAAAAATGGGAAAAGGACCCACATGTACAAAAATATTTATAGCAACTCTTTTTGTGGTGGCAAGGAATTGGAAATTGAAGGGATGCTTATTGGTTGGGGAATAGTTAAATAAGTTGTGGTATATGAATGCAATGGAATACTATTGTGCTATAAGAAATGATGAGCAGAAAGACTTCAGAAAAACCTGGAAAGAATTCAATGAACTAATGCTGAGTGAAGTGAGCAGAACCAGGAGAACGCTGTACACAGTGACAGCCACAATATGTGATCACTAACTTTGATAGACTTATTGCTTCTTAGCAATGCAAGGATCAATAAGAAAATAGTTTCATTATTAATATATGCAGAACCTATATCAAATTGCACACTGTCTTGGGGGGTGAGGGACAGTAAATTTGGACCTCAAAATCTTTGGAAGTGAATCTTGAAAACTAAAAATAAACAAATATTTTAAAATAGAAAAAAATACCTGATGATATAAGGATAAAGGATTAGATTTATTATTCTTGACAGAATTCAGAGACAGAACCAGAAGCATTTGGTTGTTGTACAAAGGTGTATTGGGGTTCCACATATGAAAAAGCTTACTAGCAATTATAGTTATTTAAAAAGGAATAAATTAGGGTAACTAGGTGGTTCAATGGATAGAGTGTTGGGCTTGGAAAGGAAGACTCATCTTCCTAGTTCAAAAACAACCTCAGACACTTCCTAGCTGTGTGATCCTGGGCAAGTCATTTAACCCTGTTGCCTCAGTTTCCTCATCTGTAAAATGAGCTGGACTACTCTAGTATCTTTGACAAGGAAATCCCAAATGGGTTCATGAAGATTCAGACAACAAAATATTCAGAATAACAAAAAGGGAAAAATTGCCCCATGAGGTAGTGAATTCCCTTTCATTGGAGGTCTTCATGGGGATGCTAGATGATCACTGTTTAGGAATGTTGTAAAAGGAATTCTTGTTCAGGTTTGGGTTGCACTAGATGATCCTCTGAGGTCATTTTCAAGTCTTAGTTCTGTGATTTTATGACATCATCAAGTAATAAACAGAAGTTAGGAGAAAATGCTGTTTAAGGATATGGGATCCAACAACTGGAAGAACAATTTGCTATGGAATTCTTTCTACGTATCTTGATGCTTTTTCCCTTTAAGTCTTTCTTTGTTTTTAACCACCAGTTCCTATGAACAATTCACTTTGCTTCCTGCTGTTGGCATGAAGAAAATCCTGTGTCCCATGACTCCAGGAGGTGTGCTTCAGAAGCTGGCTATTTTCTCAGATCTCTACTTCATGGAGAAGGAGCAACAGAATGCAATGGGACAACTGACCTTTGAGAATACCTATCAGAAGCCATTGTGTTCATGATTCTTCCCCTTGGATGAATTTGTCAGCTCTACCTGGGGGATGGTAGTGACAGAGCAGCTAGTGTCAGCACGTGTATTTGATCTCTAGACCAGCTATAATCATCTCAGTGTAAATGTGGCCTCTGAAAAAAGAGATAAATTGGTGTCCGATATTCCACCATGGAAAATGAAAAATTTTTCTGTTCAGTAACAAGCACTGGGTAAGCAACCATTGTTCATCTTGAGCAACCACACTCTAATAAATCTTTATCTCCTCTGAAGATAAGTGGGAGGGTGGCAGCAGCTTCAGCATTTATTCTCTCTTGGCAGCCGCCTCCCTTTTACTGGTTTTAGTGTATTTATTTTCAAAGTCAAAATGCATTTGCCTAGATCCACCCAAATAGTTCCTTATTTCAGGACCAATGCATCTTCTTGAAATTTGTGTGCACCCATGGACTCCAAATCATCTAATGAGTATTTTCTGGCACAGTTGCAAGGATTATGTGTTGTTTATTTGTTTTTCACAAGAAAGATCTGCACTTACAAAGTCAATCAAAAAGCCTGAATTAAGGGCCTACTATGTGCCAGGCACTTTGCTAAGTGTGGAATCTTTTGGTTACAAAATCAATGTCTTTTTGCCTTTCTCCACTTTTCATTGAAAATAGAAGGGAGTTATAAATGGTTTATGAGTATGTCTATATGATCCAGGATTTGCTCATGGCTGTATGGATAGAAACTTATAAAATGTATGTAGTGGAGAAAGTAGCCAATTCATTTAATGATCTATACTAGCCAAAATAAATCAGGTTTTCAGTTCTGAATTTAACAGAATAAATTAGCTGATGAATCTAATTCTTCATGAACCTATTGCCTAATTGCAATATTGGACATTTCTTATCTATCATGATCTATGACACAGATAAAATACCAACAAACTAGATCTCATTTGGAGTAGGACTATTGTGAGGGATAGGGGGAGAACTGAGGAAAACAGATATTTGGGGCATTTTTGGTGACTTTTAATAAAACCTTCTGATTATAATGATGGAAACCCAAGTCTCTTATGAATCAATATCAGCAGTCTCTAGGTATATGTTAGAACTATTTTGAATTGGAAAGTTACCTTTTATATTGTAGAGCAGCTTATAAAACACCCGTGTGATTCATTGGTTTAGTCCATGAGCAAGACTCTTACATGCAAATGTAATTGAAAAAACAGTTAATGTAGCAGAAACAAATGCCAACTCTTAAACAAGGATTTGACAGGGACAACAGAGATAGAAACAGAGATTTAGGGCTTGTAGGGACCATAGAGGTTATTTAGGTCACCTCCTTTGATTTTTTTAGCTAAGGATACTGAGACCCAGGGAGCTCAAGTTACTTACCCAAGGTCACAGAGGTTATTTGTTGAAAAGAAAGGTCTTTAACCCAGATCCTCTGGCTCCATATCCAGTGTTCTTTGCACTATAGTAAGCATCCTGGAGAGAAAATATGTCCTCATCCTAAAAAGAGAGGAGCATGTCACCCTGGAGATCAGTTAACTGATGTTTAATAAATTAATGTTAAGATTTTTGTTTGTTTATGTTTTTATCCTGACTGTGATTTCATTGGTGATGGGAACTCTCTGTAAGGAAATTCCATCTACCAATGAAAATCAGCCACTACTTCACAACTTTTAATCTTAGAGTTAGAAATAAACAAGTAGAAGTCTAGGTGGCGCATTGAATAGGGCAGCAGACCTAGAGTCAGAAAGACTCATTTTTGTGAGTTCAAATCTTGCTTCAAACATTTACTGTTACCCTGGACAAGTCATTTAACCCTATTTGCCTCAGTTTCCTCATCTGTAAAATGAACTGGAGAAGGAAACAGTGAACCAAGTATCTTTGCCGAGAAAACCCCACATGGGGTTTATAAAGAATTGGCCACAACTAAACAAAGAAGATACGATAAACCTTGTGAAAGGACAGAGGTAACTATCCTTAGTTTAGAGAATATGGACACCTTTCTACTTTAATAGAGAAACTGAAAATAAAATAGAGAGAAAAATGAACTTGTGTCCCTCATTGTGTGCCACAAAAAATGTCCAAGAAAGGAACAGGAATAGGAATCTGAGGACTGCTCTGATTCCTGAGCAGTGTTCAATCCAATTTAATCCAAAAAGTGCCTATAATTAAGCATCTATATATGGTGCACTAAGCTAAGCACTGGGGATATTAATAACAATTTTTTAAAAACCCCTGCCCTCTAAAAGTTTATATATCATTAAGATATGCATACGGACCTAGAGTTAGGAAGATCTTGCTTCAAAACCAGCTTCACACATTTGCTAGCTGTGTAATTCTAAACAAATCCCTTGAATCCTGTCTCAGTCACCTCATCTGTAAAATGGGGACAATAATGGTCCCTACCTCCCAGGAACGTTATGAGGATGAAAGGCCATACTATTTGTAAAGTACTTTGCAAACATTAAAATATTATATAAAAGATATTATTTTATTCATTATTATCATCTTATCAGTCTAGGCTAGAGAAATAAACCACATACAATTTCTATTTGCTTTAACATTGATGAACAGGAGAGCACTGAAAAATGATTTCTCCAGTTGATATCTTCTCCTTCTCCAGTGTTTGCCCTCACCTCCACCAACTTGAAGCAACCTGATTGACCCCATCAAAACAGGAAACAGTCTGAGGTTCTCTTGTACATGTTGACTATGATTCACTGACACTAAAGTGTGACCTTTATGGATGTTTTTTATGCTCATCAGGCCAGGGGTTCTTAATTCTTTTTGGTCATGGACCCCTTTGGCAATGTGGTAAAGCCAAGACTCCTCAAAATCATATTTTCTTGCCTATATTAATAATTGAAGGAAAATGTAAATGTCACTTAGGTGTTAGTAAAAATAAAGATGTATTTTTCTCCCATCCAAGATCACAGACCCTTTGAAAGCTGTCCACAGACTTCCTTTTTAAAACCTCTGTAATAAAGAAATGAAAGAACTTATCTCCCATTAAGGCAGTTTCCAACACTTGGAAGCAGATAGCTAAGTGCTGTTTGAAGGAGAAATAGGGGAGTTCTCCCAGTGTCTTCCAATCATACTACATCTGAAGCTGGCCCAGCTTTTAGTCATAGTGCTTTGGCATGGCAGGTCAGAAAAGATGAGCATTGGTCTCTTGTCATCTCCCTCAGATCAACATCTGGTCCCCAAAGAAGTTGAACCAGGCAATAAAAGTAAAAGGCCTATGCTCTAAGAAATTTCTGGGGATGATGAAGCATACATGAATCTTAGGAACTAGGTGACCAGAACCAGGTAAGATCCACAGGGACCATCCAACTTGAGTGTTCTCCGGAACTATGGAGACAGAGGCAACACTGAGACAGTAGCCTTTCTTTGGAAGAAGGAAGTGTTTAATAGCTGAAAGAAGACCAGCACTGGAGTCAAAGGGCCTACATTCAAATCCTACTTTCAATCATTTCTGTCCATGTGACACTGAACAGACTCCTGAGTCTCTAGTTACTTATATGTAAAATATGAGGGTTGAATTGACACGACGCTCTAGATTGATGAATTCATGTTCTTATAACACAGGGCTGGCTGCCCCAACCTTGGTATGAGCAAGTTGTTTGGTTTTAAAGGGATGTTAAGAGATATTGAAATTTTGAAAGAAATAATTCCTAATCAAGTTAATATCGATTGTCCTGATGATTTATTTTAGCTTGGAAGGTCCAATTCAGATAACTTTTAGATTAAGAGATATATAATCACTGTAGACAGACTGACTTTCTCATTTTTTTGCCAAGCTGAGTCCCTGTAGCTGAGCTGGAGTTGGAATGAACATTTCCTCATTTCTCAAGTATAATCTCCCCTCTGTATCCAATTAAGTTTCCCTTTGTGTTTAGCTTTGTGTTCAACTAAGTTACTGTTTCAACCACATTTAACCCCAGTAAAAAGATATTGCAGGTGTCTCAATACCTCCTTGATAGACTGATTGACATGATATCTTGACCAATAAATAATCTTATGAATGATCCTCCTCTGAAATGCCCCATTATGCCCCTGACATGCCTACACCCTACATATTGGCAATAGTACCCAACTACACTAAGAATTCAGGGTTAAAATTTTCCAGGATGTATCTAGCCTAACCACAGGTCAAGTGATCTGTCTCATCCAATCAAAATATGTGTAAAACAAGTTTCTCAAGACTGCCATTTCTCAGTCCTTGATTTACTACTGCAGAAATGAAGTTCTGTAAACTTCCTCTTTGACTACTGAAGAGTTATTGACCTTAAATATTTGCAACACTAGCTTTACTAATAAATTGATCTTGCTCAGAATCTTGTGCCTTGGTTTCTCTCTTTTGCAGAATTTTCTTCTGACAATTTGCAGTTTAAGTGAAAATAACACTACATTTAGATACAGGAACTGGCTTCCAATCCTAGATCTGCCAGCTTGCCATTTTTTTGACTTGGAACAAGCCATACCCCACCCCTCATTCAGGATCAGGATCTTTATAAGCAAGAAAAGGTGATGGCTAGCTGATATATTAGATAGAGTTCTGATCCTGAAGTCAAGAAGACCTGAGTTCAAATCCTGAATGAGAGAGTTAATAGCTGTGTAACTCGGGGTGATTTACTTAACTTTTCCCAGATTCAGTCTCTTCATCTGCAAAATGGAGCTAATGAGAGCACCTACCTCACATAATTATGAGGATCAAATAGACAAACCAATAAAATGCTTTGCAAATGTTAAATCCTTACATATGGTGGTGTATATATGTTTATAATGAAGATGATGACTGATAATGATTGATGATGGTGATAATGATAACTATGCTTCCATTGTGCTCAGAATTCTTAAGATCTCCTGTAGAACATCGAGTTCTACAAGGGCAGCAATATCAGTACCTTCACTTTGGTTAAGAACAGGAAGATGTTTGAGTCAAATGAAGGAATTCCAAGGTCTTTGATTCATGCTTCCCTCAGGATCTTACAATCCTTGTTTTTAGATGCCTTACCTGGTAAAGGCCAAGAAAATCAACACAAAATCAAGGAACTATGAACATTTCAGATTAGGAAGCTAAGAAACTTTTACTAAACAGGTTGGGACAATAACTTCCTAGGTTCCTCAGTGGGAGACTTGAACCAATTGTCTAATGAGGATGTGAAACTGACTCCCTGGTCAATTCTTCTAGTTCAGAAGGTGTTGTAACCATCTCCATTTGTGCCTAGGGTCCAAAAAGACTCTTGATTGGCAATTATATGAACCCTGAACCAAACCTAATGATTGTACAGTACTCAGAGTGTGAATAGGTAAGAAAATATGCACATACGTACATATATATATAAACGTATATACATATATTATTTATATTATGATATATATACATAGTAACTATTATATATACATTATGATATATGTGCATATATCATAATATATTATAATTGTAGAATTATATATAATATAAAATATTATATTAGAGAGACAGATAGGCATATTAAGCCTCTAATTACCTCTACAATTTCCCTTGGCTTCCTGGACCATCTTTCTAGCCTTGACCATAGGATTGTAGGATTATAACTTCAGAGCTAGAAGGTACCTCAGAGATCATTTAGTTCAACCCTCTCATGAAAAATGACCCATAAAAATCTGCAACTTGAACCTGAGGAATTTTTGTCCAGATTCCAAACTCTTCCTCCCTCATGTTGCTTCCCATAATGAGTGGCAGTCTCACCTTTGACCAGTAGAGTTGCTTTAACCTGCCCACTGGTCACCACAGATCCATGCTTTCTTTATCAAGTTTGGTCTCCCAGCTTCTATTAAATGACTGAGCTTTTCCCTCAATCTTTCCTCTTTCATATCTGCCTATGTTCTACCTTCCTCCATCTCCCACCAAAACAAAACCAAAAAAACATAATTTTGCTACAATTATTGAAGACAAAGGAGGTGACATTCTCAGTGAGAGTTTCTACGGGCATCTCTCTACTACTCTTGACTGTCTTTCATCTGCTGGAACTTGATACTATTTATTTCCATGGCTTCAGATAATCTTTTGAGCGCATGCAGGATATTATGACACTCATATGAATCATCAGATCATGATGAAGGAAGAGTCATTAATAGTTTTGGTGAGCATAGTATAAGTCAGGAGGTGCTACGTATTCAATGATTGAGGGCTTAATCAGTAAAATTCCCAAGGCCTTAGAGTTCCACATAATTAGTAATCACAGGCTCGCTGGTCTAAAAGCAAGAAGATGATGGGCAGGTCAAAGGAGGGGTCAGGAAGCTGATTAAAGAGGAGGGTTATAATAGGGAACATTTTTGCCAGTTCCTTTCTCCCACTAGAGTTATTAGAGCTCTTCATGGGGGTAGAACCTGAATCCATCCCCACAATAAAAACATAAGTTAGATTAGAGCTGATATCAGAAAGAGCTAGGGTTAGACCCCTCTGATCTGTGTTATCCCTGGATCTGTGGGTGACACAAGGCAGCTTGTCAAGGAATCTAAGATGAGGGCTCTGATTAAGGAAGCTGACATTTTCCTGCATCTGGAGAATGGGAGAAATCAAGGCAAACGTGATCATTGCCGTTTGCACCTAGGCAGGCTCATTCTGGATTGAGTGGTCAAAGTCTTTGATATGGTTGATCAGAAGAGCCTCACTATCATGCATATCCCAAGCCAATGCTTGACCAGAACCTGGAAAATCCAGAAGACGTCTTTCCTAGGCTCCGGTGGTTCTTCAGTGGGCAGTGAATAATGAAATCCTCAATCAGTGAGCCATGATATAGACTAAGGGGCACTGAGATTAACAGGTGGACAAAGATACTAGGACCTGCCAGTGTAAGGCTATAGCTGCCTAGCCAGTAGGAACAGCCGGACTGATAAGCTTGCTTCCTTTTGCTGCTTTCCAAAATCAGTGACCTGTGATAAGCTGTAAGAAGTACACTCAGCTGTGTGGTATTCAGCAGCAGGAAGGAAAAATGATGAACAGATGCTGGTCTAGGCAGATTGGGTGAGATATGAGAGCCAAAAGGCATTTATCTGGGAATTCAGGTTTAAGATAAGTCATGGAACAGAGAGCTAAAGCCCAAGGAAGAGATCCTTACCAGGAGGGGAAAATCAAGGCCAAAGAGGAATGTAGCAAAGGAGCTTGGGTGCCAAGGTAGAAGAGGCCAAAGGTAACTGACACAGATATATATATATAAATACTCTGTAAGCTCAGCTGGTTTGGAAGGCTCTGGGAAGCTCTTGGGGCCCCAAGGTAGAAGCTGCAAAGGGGCTCAAGTGGGCTTGCTCTGATGCCCATCTGGTATCCACACCCACAGCCACACTGAAACAGCACAGGAAGAAGGGTCACTGCTAATATTTACTCCTTGAAATGAATGATACTTCAGTAAGAGAAAGAGCATGTGATAAATTAGCAGAGAAATCATGACAAAATGAAAAGGGAGCTGAACCTGGAGGCAGACAACCTTGATTTGAATGTTACCTCTGCTATTTATCGCCTGTGACCTTGGACAAGTCTCTTAACTTGTTTGGGTTTCAGTTTCCATAGCTTAAAATAAGATTAAGTGACTACTATGGTCCATCCTGGCTCTAAAATTCTTCTTTATTTGTTTTTACTATTTTTAATGTTTATTTATTTTTAGTTTTCAACATTCATTTTTATGTTTGAAATTTTCTTCCTCTTCCTCCCCCACTTCTCCCCAAGATGGTGTGCAATCTGATATAGACTCTACACACACATTCTTATTAAACACATTTTCACATTAGTCATGTTGTATAGAAGAATTATAACGAATGAGAGAAACCATGAGAAAGAAAAACAAAACAAAGAGAAAATAGTCTGCTCCACTCTGCATTCTGACTTCATAGTTCTTTCTCTGAATGTGGAGGGCATTTTGCATCATAAGTCCTTTGGAACTGGTTTAATTCTTTGCATTGCTGAGCAGGGCTAAGTCTACTAACATCAGTCATCAACACTGTGACTGTATCCTATGATTTTGATAATGCCTTTTCCTCCCCATCACAGTGGATGAATCTCAATGCTATGCTAAGCATACCTTTCCTCAGATCATTCCTATACCTCACATCTTGGAGTGGAGCATCCTGTTTAATCTCTTCCACCAAAATATGCACTACACCCCCTTTCTCAAAGGCAGTATCACAGTGTCACAGAAATTGAGTTAGAAGGGATTTCTGTAGCCACCTTGGTGGCCATCTAGTCCAAACAATACGGAAAAGGAATCCATACTACAACATATTCAACAAGTCATCACCCAACACCTCCTTGAAGATCTTTATGGAAAAGGACTCTATCCCCTTTCAAGTCATCCCTTTCTACCTTTGAAGATTATATACATCCCTAATGGGTAAGGTTATCTTTTTTCCCCTCAACTCAAGTCTAAATTTGTCTTTTTTCAAAAAAATCTACTCATTTCTCCTGATTCTGTCCTTTAGGTCAGTCAGAATAAGACAAATCTTTCCTCCATGTAATAACCCTTCAGCTACATCAACACGGAGAGCACATTGCCTGGCTCATAATTGTTCCCTTTCTTTCCCTATGTACCTTCTTTTCCCTGTGTTAAGCACCCAATTTTCCTTCTACTCCTCCTCATCTATACAAGACTGAAGGTCTTTTACCATTATCCTGGTTGCCTTTTCTGGACATTCACCAGCTGATCGATATCTTTCTTTAGCTAAAGTGAAATGAGCTAAGAATAGTATGCCAGATGAGTTCTGATGAGGGCAGACTATAATCACCCTATCATGTCCCTACTTCTAGTAGCTCTGCCCCTCTTACTACATACACTTCAACATCAAATTAGCTTTAGCTTTTCTGACCGCCTTATCACACTACTTACTTCCACTGAACTTGCAGTCTTCTAAAAAGAAAAAAAATCAGACCATTTTTCGGAATAACTGATATCTAACATTATACTCACACCTATCTTCTGTTAGTAAATTTTATTTTTGCTTAAAATCTTCAAGGGACCTTTTCTTCCTAGAGACCTATTAAGTGAACCCAATTCCTGGAGGTGGTGGGGATGTATCACCTTGATTCTGACAAGCTAGTATCTATCCTTGAGGACAAAGGATGTGACTCAGTCATATAGAAGATTGTGAAGACTATTTTTGCACCATCAATGGGGGATTCTACTTGCTGGAAGCAACTGCTTAGAATGGTAAGAATTGATTTTGGTTCTCCCTCTCACTCAGGCTCACTCCCTGACTCAGTCAGGGGCTACACATGGGTCCAATCCCACTGCTGATTAGAATGGGAACTTTTACCTGCTTCATATCCAACCTGGTCCTAAATTTATCCTTCTTTAAGCAACTAGGTGATTCTCTAATCCCAGGGGCTCACTATATTGATGCCAAATTTCTAAAGGACACCTGATTTGCAGAGTGCACTTAGCTTAGGACTCCCATGCAGAGGAGATCCAGCAGCTTCAGTTTCTCCAGTTGCTGATTATAAGCAAGAGCCACCATGCCTAGCAAAATAGCAAGAATAGATGAAACTTAAATAGTGCTTTCTGATTTATGCTTTTGTTAAAATAAAACTACCCTGTTGGATAGACTAATAATAATGACTGATAACAACAATAATTGATATTTGTGTAGTGCCCCAAAGTTGGCAAAGTGTTTTGTTTAAATTCATTATCTCATTTGAGATTTGCAAAAAAAAAAAATTCAAGTTTTGTTATTACAAATGTTATTAATACAAGTGTTGTTATTCTCATTACAGAGAAGAAACCCAAGGCTCAAAGAGAATAAGTAGAAGAACAAATAGTATGAATGTTAACCCCTCTTTCAGATGAGTAAATTGAGGTTAAATGACTTGCCCAGAATTAGAAAGCTAGTGTCTGAGTTGCTACTTGAATCTGTCTTTCATGATCAGAGTCTTTCACCTGTACCACATTATCTCTCTTACCAATGAGATTGTTCCCAGATACTAACCAACAGCACTGGAACCTCCTCTAATTTTCCTGGTTGACCATTTGAGTTCTGCCTCAGTAACAGAGAATCAATAAGAGTTCTCTCAATTACTAAAACAGTACTTAGGATCTGAGTCTCTGCTTGTTTTTCCTCCACTGGGGGCAAAACATGCTCCTAGAATTCAGTATTCTCCATCTCTGGGACCCTGTTATTACAGTATCATAGTTGAAATAAATAATTTAAAATGGACTTGTAACTGGAGGGCCTATGGTCAACCATATTGATTCCAGTTTCTCTCTAAACTTATCATACCATGTAAGGGAAGGGAAAGAAAAGAAAATATGAATTATACTGAAAGATCAAACTAAGGTTAACTATAAGGATACACAAGTTGAGAAACATAAGATTGTCTTGGGGCCAAACAAAATCAAAATGATGGCCTATGCTTACCAGGATCAGATGAAAGGGACAGTCATTTCAGATGTCAAACATATCCCTGCCTGGCTTTTGTCCTTCTGAACTGACATCATACTAATCAGCAACCTCTCAACCATTTACAAATCTAACTGTTCTATCACCCAGCTCTCATTTCTTCACAATTCACTAAGAATAGCATGAAAGTCTTTATCATATGATTTGCTAAACTCTAGGTAACCTTATCTATGGAGACCTAAGCAACTGAGATTCTCAAAAGAAGTTCTTAGTTTGTACAAAATGACCCAAAGAGAGGATTTGGGGGCAGTCCCTCAAAAAAGAAATCCATATGTGACATATGTACTTTATTATTCCTTTAATCAGATTTGTACTCATTGAGATCAGAGTCTGTATCATATCTGTCATGTTGTTAATTGCATGTATAGTAGAAAGATCACAGACTATCAAAGTTATCATGCTCATGTTCTAGAACTAGCAAGCAAAAGACCATGCCACAGACAGAGTCAGGAAAGTTCATAGGTTAAATATGAGGAAGGTAGTGGGGAAGCTAGGATACAATTTGTTTAATATTTATAGATATAGATTCAAATATTGGAATAGGTCTACCACACTTTCTCCATTGATCTGATTCTTTTCCCATTCTTTTCTTCTAAGTTTAAACCACTCTCATCTCATCCCTCTACCACAATATCACCAAATGTCAAAGATCCAGAACCATTTTGTACCTTCTTTTTATCCTTAGTGACATTAAAACTGTCCTGGATCTATTGTAATCTACCCCCATCCACACACTATAGTAACTACAATTTCTCTTTGTACACTCTTACCTTTTGGTCCCCAGGAGGTTCAGGTATTTCTAGACCATCTGTATGAAGGACAGTAGTATGCCCAGCCTTCCTCTATGGAAAAAGCTACATGAGAGCACCAATCCTAATGAAACTCAGAAATAATACACAGACTCTATGCCTATGGAGTGTGGGAAGAAAGGACGAAGGAACTTTGGACCCTAAATGGTTAAATATGGAATTTTGTCTCCATGTTTATGAAAGAGAGATGTAAAGTGATATATAGATGGGGAAAAAAAGGAGATATTTTTTTAATTGTCAAAATTGCTACTTAATCAAATCAATCATTAAACATTTATTAAGCACCTACTATAGGGAAGTAAGAGCCTAAAGAGAAAAATGGTATATTTACATCAAGATAAGATTAATTTCATTCATTTACGTGAAATTCTTATCTTTTTTGCCTAGTCAGCATGCAGCACAATAACGATCATGTCATTAAATATGCATTAGATTGACTTTGTGGTAAGGTTTATTTGATTAAAGGAGTAAATTAAGAGCAGCTAGGTAGTGCAGTGGATTGACCACCAGCTCTGGAATCAGAAGGACCTGAATTCAAATACGTCTTCAGACAGTTGACGCTAGCTGTGTGACCTTGGACAAGTTACTTAACCCTGATTGCCTTGCAAAAACAAAGTAAATTATATGAGTAGAATAAGGTTTAGTATCACTAAAATCTAATAATAAATCTCAAAAGACATCCCTAAAATGTGTTTCATTGCTATAGAATTTCACTTTTTATATTTCCTCTACATAGCTGTCCAAAAAATGCTGAGGTCTCCCACCCTATCTGGCATCACTGAACCCAGATGACTCTGGAGGAGAAAGTGAGGGAAGTGACTTTGCACAGCCCTCCCTCCCTTCAATGCAATTCATTTGCACATCATGACATCACCTTCCTGATTTCCTGGTCCTCTTCCAGAATGTAGGACAAAGACAACCTGTGAGTAGTCTGAGCTGCCCACTGGAGATCCAATTGGCCAGTCCCAGCTGGGCGATGCAACTCCTTCACTCCCCCTTCCCCTTTCCCTTTTTCTTTCCACTTTCCTTACCTCCTTCTCCCTCTG
Organism: Notamacropus eugenii; assembly: GCF_028372415.1. NCBI lineage: Eukaryota > Metazoa > Chordata > Mammalia > Diprotodontia > Macropodidae > Notamacropus > Notamacropus eugenii. The sequence goes on along the minus strand of NC_092872.1, from coordinate 251,183,738 downwards.
TCCACAGAGGGTATCAAACCTTTACCAGTGGATACTTTGCTCAAAGGAATGTAAATTTTGATGGCTGAAATCTAGCAAGATATCTTGGGGTTTCTTAAACCTAATTCACTCTGGTTCTCATTGATTAGCCAACTACAGGTCCCAGCCCAAGCCTCATTTAGTGGTCATTGCTTGGTCCCTGATGGCTCAGAGTGAATATAAATAGTAATTGTTTCTGTTTTTGTCAGAAACCCTGAGAGTTTTCCTCTACCAGTTCATTTATTTATTTTTTGAATAGGTAAAAGATATCCTTCTTCAACTCATTTCTTACCTAGCCGTAATTATTGCCTCAGTCAAAATGAGAACTAGAAAAGATCTTAGCTTTAAAAGGCCAAGGTCTCCCACTGCATTGAGGGCCATCTCCAGTCTATATCTTACCACTGGACCCAATTGCACCAGAGGAAAAAGTGAGGCTGGTGACTTTGCACGGTCCTCCCTCACTTAAATCCAATTCACATACTAGTCATGAAATTACCATCCTGATGTCATGGTCCTCTTTGAGAAGGAAGGACAAAACAACACCACCAAAGCTGTCCAAATGTCATGATTAATTGCTTAGTACAAGCAAAGATAATTAAAATGAACAAAGAGAGAAAACTTGTTTTTGGTATTTTTCTTTCCTCTAGACCCCTGTGTTGGGACAAAATGTATTAAGGCAGGAAATAGCTTCCTTTGGTTCATCTAAACCCAAGTATAGTAAGACTTATGGAAGGTAAAAAGTGGATATAGGGAACATCAAGATTATCTTTAAGTGATCTTTTGGGCAATAAGAAAAAATTAGAAGCACACCAAATATGACTTCCTGTTGGACTCTAAAAGTTATCTAAAATGAAGCAGAATTGACTGAAGCAAAAATATTGTTTCCTATTTATTTTGGTGAAGCACCACAAGGACTTTAAATATGGACGCCATCCCTTGAAGCTATTTCAAGGAATTACAAAGAATCTAAACTCTGAATTTTATTCCACTACATGTCCATACTTGACCTACCCTCATTAAATATTTTCCCATAGTATTAATAGTCATAATGATTACGATAATATTATATCTAACATTTATATATTTCAACCTCTACATCTCACAATCTGTCCCTTCTCTTTGCTCACACATCCACTACCCTAATTCAAGCCTTTATCATTTTTTGCCTAGAAAATTGCAAAGCATCCTACTCAGTTGATAGTTTCATTTACCTCAAGACACAGTTCAAACCATTTCCAATAACTATTCAGTAAACTCCAATCAAATTTAGCCTCCTCTGTAAGTATTTAAAGTCCTTTACAACCTGGCCCCACTTATCTTTCTAGTCATCGTATGTTTCTCTGCTTCCTGAACCCAACAGTGAAGCTAACTACTATCTTTCCTGACATACCTCATGCATGACACTGTATTTCTTATTTTCCTTCCTTTTTTTAGGGTGTGACTGGTGCATGGGATTTATGCTCTCTTCATCAGTCTCTCAGAATTCTTTGTTTCCTTCAAATATTTACTCATGCACCACCAAAGTCTGCATTAAACATTTTCTGAGGCTCTAGCTTGTGATCCCCCCAAATAATACATGGAATGAATGAGAACATGTAGGAATTAATGAATGAGTGAATTAAAGTCATTTCTGTCAATTTATTAAATCTATATCTCCCATGAAGCTTTTTGGGACCCAAATCATTGAGTTATTTTGAGTTTTTAATAACCTTGCTCCTCAGACTCTTCATCAGAAATCTCCATTTCAGTTTTATATTTCTCTTAAGCTCTTATTAGGTTGTATTACTTTTATTATAATTGTATTTTATTGTAATACCCACTTACTAAATTGTAAGATCTAAGAAGATAAGTCCTAATTTCTTATCTAATGTCATTTTTCCCAGCAGTCTAGTCACTAACAGTCTGACCACAATAAGTATTTGTTTGCTTCTACCATGAATAAATCAATGAAAGAATTCTCCAAGAAAATTAAAATGAAGTTGAAATTTTTGTCAGTCATGGATGTGAGTAATTTGTAACACTCAAGTTTCCTGGGAAAAGAAACACCTACCATCTTTTGAGAGGTCCCTACCACTAATCGTGACTCGTGTCTTTTTTAAAGGAGTTAGATAAAGATGGGGGGAAAGGATGGAAACATTTGTTATGGCATAGCCTAACATAGTGAAATTATTTCTCATCACACCACAGGGACTCCCAAGTACCAAGCGACCATCAGCATAGAGATCATCTCCAACATTATTCAATGGGACTACCTAATGGGCCAATTGTTGTGAAATTAGCTGAATTTGCCTCTGAAAATTGCCAATGATTAGTTGATTATGGTTTGAATTGAATTTAGATTGCTACAGAAAGCTACATAAGTCACCCTAAAATAAACCCTCTAAAATATTTCAGTTTGTAGCTTATCCTCACATTAGGACTAAAATCAAATTCTATTATCAAAATTCCATTGTTGAGATTTCTTTTTTTAAATTGACACTCTTTTATCTACTTTTTCTTGATTTTCATCTGTTTACAAGGAAGGAACAATTCCTTGGCTCAGAGATAAAGGTAAGGGCTTTTTTTTACTAATTTCCTCAATTAGAAAGTAGATGTTCTTGTTCTCATAGTAAATAGAAGTGGCCCAATCCTGGCCATTATGCTGAGAGTTTTCCTACTTTCTTATAAGAATTTTAAAATGAGGACCTTTATGCACATCACTCTCTCAGGAGGTAGGAACCATGTTATTTTTTTCATCAGTCCTCTGGAATCATGATTGATTTTGGGTGGATCAGAGTTCCTAAGACATTCAAAGCTGATTGTCTTTACAATGTTGTTACTGTATACACTGTTCTCTGGGTTCTGCTCACTTCACTCTCCATCAGTGCATATAAGTGTCATATTCCCAGGTTCCCCTGAAAATCTTGCTTCCATCATTTCTTATAGCATAATAGTTTCTTCTTGCCTTTCTACATGATAATTTGTTTCAGCCATTCTCTGTTAATAGGTGGAGAATATTTTTCCTCATCAATCCTCTGGAATTGTGATTGGTCATGGCATTATTCAGAGTTCTTAAGTCTTTCAAGATTAATTGTCTATAATATTGGCGTTATTATTAATTGTTCTCTTGGCTCTACTCAATTCATCCTATATCAATGCAAACACGTATTTCTGTGTTTCCCTTAAACTGTCACTGAAAAGTTATATATTTGTAGTTGGTAATGTGAGGACTTATTTTGCTTGAATATGCATATTGGTCACAAAGATTTGGTTTTTATTTTTGTTTCTATTTTTCTTTAGTGGAGGTATTGGTGCAGGAGAAATAGGCAAGACAGAGAAAAAGCCTTGTTCATTAGGACAAAGAAAACTTTTTAAAAATAAAATAAGGATCATTGAAAAAAAGAAAATAAGAAGTCTTAACAGAATATCTCTAGACACAAGAGGAGGGGATGCTGGAATGACAAGCTTCTAAATTTAGCCACACAGTATTTTTTGATACATCAGCAAGTTCCAAGAATGTGACTTCTCAGAAAATCCATAATTCTAGCAGTTCCTAGAATGGGACAAAATATGTTAGCCTTTTTCTGGATGATCCATGAGCCAAGGAGCATTTTTAAGTGTCTGCTATGTACCAGGTACTATCATAAGCACAGAGGATACAAAGAAAGGTTAAAGCATTCCCAACTTGACAATGTTTTTCTTAAAATGTCATATCCAGAATTGAACACAATATTCAAGATATTGTGTGACTAGGGTAGAGTGCAATGGGACTAATGACTTTGTAGTACTCCACACAGAGCCTCTCAGTGCCGCCTAAGGCCTCATTAGTCTCTGTGGCTGCCACGTTGAATTATTGTCTCACATTTGAGATTGTAGCAAACTAATACCCATTTTTCTCCATCTTCTATTTGTGGAATTGTATTCATTTTTTAACCTTACAGTGAGATTTTATATTTAAATTTCATCTTATAAGATTTAGCTTAATGTATAGAGTTAGGATTCTAAGCAGCAACAGAGCAAGTTTTCTCTGGAACTAAACTCAAAGACAATTTATTGCATGAAGCCTTTGTGGATCGTCTTACCTACTAATGCCTTTCTTCATCATCATCATCATCATCATCATCATCATCATCATCATCATCATCACAATAATAGTGATGAATACTAACATGTACATAGTACTTATGATGTTCCAAGCAATGTGCTAAACACTTTTTAATTATTATCTCATTTGGCCCTAAAAACAACCTAGCAAGTAGCTGCTATTATTAACTCTGGTTTATAGATGAAAAAACTGAAACCAATGCAAGTTAAGTGACTTTCTTAGGGTTACACAGATGGTAGGTATTTTAGGTTAGATTTGAACTTAGATCTTTCTGACTCCAGGCCTGATGCTCTATCCTCTGCACTGCAAATTACCATGTATTTTTCTCCTGTACATACATATTTGTGTGTGTATGTATATATACATGTATATATATGTATATATACATGTGTATATATGTATGTATGTATGCATGTATGTATAAGTACATATGTATATGTGTGCACACACAGGGACATGTATACACATGTCTTTATTTGAAGACCTCTCCTGATAGAATGTAAAGTCTGTGATGACCGAGATTGTTTCATTTTTGTCTTTGTATACCCAGTGCCAAGTACTGTGACTGGCATATAAATGGGCACGTGAGAAATGCTTGCTGATGACTGACTGATCAATCTGTGCCTATGATTCCATACCCAATCCAGCCAATACTCTCTCCAGTTTGGCATGCAATGGATGCTCCAATTTGACCAAAGTAGGACAGAACAAAGATGCCTTTGCTGTGATATGTTGGACCATCTCCTCCTCCCTTACTTCTTGATCTCATTCCTCAACATTCTGAAGTAAAAAGACTGGGCACCATTTATACTAAACAACAGGAAAATTAGAGAATTACCATAGACTGTGTTGTTGCTGTTGAGTTATTTTCAGTCAAGTATAACTTTTCATGATCCCATTTGAGGTTTTTTTGGCAAAGATACTGGAGTAGTTTGCCATTTCTTTCTCCAGCTCATTTTACAGATGAGGAAACTGAGGCAAACAGAGTTAAGTGAGTTGCCCAGGGCACACAAGAACTATTTTTTTCCCATTTAGCCCCAAAGGGCAGAATTAGAAGAAAGGAAGTGGAGAGAATTGAGAAACAGCTTTCCACTTGATGTCTCTAACCAGTTCTTTAGTAGACAAGGTTGTCCAAGGTTGGAATAGGATGACTTGAGAAGGCACAGTTTGCAACTAACTAGACATCTTTAATCAAAGAATGGATGGCCATGGAGGTCTGGAGGGTAGTGGGGCAGCATTGAAGAGATTCCTGTGTAGATGCACCAAGAATGGATGGCCATTTGGGGGTGGGAGAATATTGTAGAAGAGATTCTTCTATAGATACAAGTTGGATTAGAAGTAATTTATTCATGCATTTGAAAGCATTCAGGGGAGAAAATTTAAAACTTATGGAAGTGATTGTACAAAAGTGAAAACAAATTAATTAATTAAAAAAATAAAAATATTCTTCTGAAAATGGATCCATGTGTTTTGCCAGGTTGACAAAGAGGTCTACGACACAAAAGAAGCTAAGGAGTTCTGAGTGAGGTCAAGTTTGAGTTCCCTTCTCACTCTAAGGCAGGCCTGCACAACATGCAGCCCATGACACTGGGAGCATGCCGAAGGATTTCCTTTACATACAAACGAGGAGTTCTTTTACATTTTTTCCAGGCTAACTAAAATCCTTTGACATGCTGCAGGTTGTGTAGGCCTTCTCTAAGGTGAAATGGGAAAGTCTGATAATCATTCAATGAAGACATTATTTCTCTTTTGATGGTAATTCCAAAGTGGACACAAAGCAACATTCCAGTGATGGTTGCTTTAACCTAATATTCAAGTAATAAATGAACAGCTTTTACATTATATATATCCAACAGCACAGGCAGGGGAGCATGATTGCGTGAGCCCTGTACCAATAGCACTGCTCTAGAATTAGCACTCCCGATAGTCATTATCCACTTCAAAAATGGTTAAAAAAAAAAAGTCTCTCTGACCGTGTAAGTTCCTTCCACATCCTACCATTATGCTAGGGAAGAAAAATGGTGGTTATAATAAGGGAAAGTCCCATACCCCCAATCTTTGCAGAGACTCCTCTAATTCCCCTAGACTAAACCCTCTACTCCCTTCCCACCCTCATTGCCAACTATAAATCTTTGTTGAAATAACACAAGAGCATGAATTACACTCACAATAACCTGGGGGTCCTTCCTTGCAGAGGGCTTCCCTAGGGATCTGCTAGTCTCAATATTAAATACACCCAGGCACTCACTGGCCTCTGAAGGCAGCTGTCTGGCTTCCCTAATCATTTCATATTCACATCAGCCCCCTGTCTTCCATGACCACCATCATTCTTTACAAGAAAGGTGTCAATGACTCTGGGTGCCACCTCAAATAAAATGTTCTATAGAATTAATACCACCCTGGAAAATTAGTTTTATTAAATCTTTTGTGACCAGATGATGTACTGGCCTTTGGAGAGGTCTATTTAGCTGATTCCTTTGGTTTTTGTTTGTGTACTGGGCAAACTTGCATCCTAGGGTTTCCCATTGAGATTGAGAACTTGTTTATTCTCTTCCCCATTAACTTTAGCCAGAATCAAGCCCACTAAATGGAGGAGTCTTTTTTCCCTTTTAAAAACTAAAAAGAGAAGGGAAGAAAGGAAGAGGAAAAGGAGGAAGGTGATAAAGGGGAAAGGTAGCCTCTGACGATCAAGAAGATACCTAATATGATAGTCTTGTTTGTTTGGTTCTCAGTCACATCTTTATGCTCCTGGAAGGCAGAAATTATGTCCTTTTCAGCCCTAAAGTTTGGTGGCAGAATGGATGAAGGACTAGGTCTGGGAAAGACCTACTTTCAAGTTCAAATCCACCTCAGACACTTACTTGCTGTGTGACCCTGGGCAAGTCACAACCTCTGTTTGCCTCAGTTTCTTCAACTGTAAAATGAAGATAATAATAGTACTTATCTTACAGGGTTATCATGAAGATCAAATGCTTAGCACAATCCCTGGCATATAGTAGGCTCTATATAAATGCTTATCCCTTTCTCTCCTTTTTCATGCAGTGGCTGCCACATAATAAGCACTTAATAAATTAATTTGGATTGACTAATTTAAAATATGATCCCTTTTTTCTTTTAGAGCTTCATTTCAATTTGAGATGTCAAGCAATTATTAAGCACTATGTGCACTCGGTAAGTCAATGAGCATTTACGCTTAGCATTGGCCTAGGAACAAGAGTAAATACCAGGTAAAAATAAGACAAGTTCCTTGCCCTCCTGAAGCTTAAAGTCAGGTAGTCAGTCAATCAGTCAGTCAATAAGCATTTTGTTAAGTGCCTACTATGTGCCAAGCACTATTCTAAATACAGGAGATATGAAGAAAGCAATGACAATCCCTGCCATCAAGAAGCTAGCTCTTAATCTAATGGGAAAGAAAACAAATAAACAAATATATTATTGGTGTTTTTCAGTCACTTTTAGTCAAGTCCTATTCTTCGTGACCCCACTTGGGGTTTTCTTGGCAAAGATACTAGAGTAGCTTGTCATTTCCTTCTCCAGCTCATTTTATAGATGAGGAAACTGAGGTAAAGAGGGTTAAATGACTGTCCAGTAATGGTCTCAAGCTAGATTTGAACTCAGGAAGATGAGTCTTCCTGACTCTAAGCTTGGTGCTCTGTGCTCTATGGCACTACCTAGCTGCCAAAACCAATACGTACAAAGAAGCTGTATATGAAACAAGGAAAAATAGGAATCAATCCTTCATTTTACATGAGAAGAAAGTGAGGTTCACACTGACATCTTAATGTTCTTTGACATTTTACAATTGCAAAGGCTTGATCTCTCCCTTGAAGTTACTTTTTATTAACATTGTATTTACTTGTGCACATGTTGAGAAAGGGTAGAGAAAGGAATGAAGAGGTAAGCCTTTATTAAGTGTCTACTATATGTCAGGTGAATGTGTTAAGACCTTAGCCTGAAAGGGCCAGGGTCTCCCTTTGCATCCTGCACCATCTCCAGTCATCCTGATGAATATCAAGCCACTGGATCCAGACGGCTCAGGAGAAGAAAGTGAGGCTGGTGACCTTGAAAGCCCTCCCTCACTCAAATCAAAGTCAACTGAAGTCATGTCATCATCTTGACATCATGGTACTCTTCGAGAGTGAGGGACAAACACAGCAACAACAAGAAAATCTAAAGAGGTAAGGCACTGGAGTTAAGAGGGGTTAGGAAAAGCTTCCTATAAAACATAACGTTTTAGCTGGGGCTCAAAAGAAGCTAGGGAAATTGGGAGGTAGAGACGAGGAGGGATTGCATTCCAGACATGGGGGACAGTCAGAAAGAAATGTGCAAAGTCAAGAGATGGAGTGTCTTCTAGGAGGCAAGTGCGACTGGATCGGAGTACATGGAAGGATATAAGGTGTAAGAAGATTGCAAAGGTAGGGTATGGGGGCAGGTGAGGTTATGAAGGGCTTTGTGTGCCCAGTAGAAGATTTCATATTTGATCCTGGAGGTGATAAGGAGTCACCAAGGGGCAAAGGGCACGATTGGACCTGAGTTTTAGGAAAATTACTTTAGTAGCTGAAAGGAGGGTGGGTTAGAATGGAGAGAGACACAAATACAGTCTAGAGTTGACAGCAAAAACAATAATAACAGTAGAAGTAGTAGCTACCATTTGTATAGTGTCTTAAGGTTTGCGAAATACTATACATTATCTTGGGTTCCCATAACAACCTTGTAGGTTTTTGCTTGTTTTCTTTTGTTTTTAATTCCCATTTTACAAACAGGTTGAGAGAATTTAATTGCCTTACCAAGAATCACTCAGGTGACTGGTGTCTGAGGCAGGATTTGAACTTAGATCTTCCTTTCTCCCAAAATGGTACTTTATCCACTATGCCAACTTGCTGCATAGAATATTGTTTTTTAAAGTGTATTAGAGAGTATAAGACAAATACTTGGCAAGGTTTGAGGGGAAAGTCTGTGAAAGGCGAATCAAAAAAAGATTTCAGAGAGATGGTGGGATTTGAGATGGGATTTAAAAGATATATTACAATGCTGCAAGGTGAGCAAAGCAATGGAAGTGGAAAAGGCTAATTGGAGGGACCTTCCTAGACCCCTAGACAGGGTAGGGAGATATATTTCAAGCTGAGCAGGGGGAGGCAGGAAGGAAAGGCATCACTTCCACTGAGGCATAAGTCTCAACTATAAAGGCAGGGTTTGGTAACTAAGGTGGCTGTGCTCAGAATATCTTTTATTTGACTCTGTGTATTACTGCGTTGATTCCCTTTATGTTTATGCTATATGCAGTTTATATGTGCTTATTGTCTGCCCCCATCAGAATGTAAGCTCTTGGAGAGAAGGGATTGTTTCATTCATTGTACTTGTGGGCCCAGCACTTAACACAATGTCTGTCATATAATAAACATTATCTAAGTATTTGGTGATTGTTTGATTAAAGACAGAAAATAGGAAGATAGAATTATCTGAGACAGAAGAGGTCTCAGAGGATTTCTAGTGCAACCCAAACCAAGAAAAAAAAAATCTCCTTGACAGACCTGACAACTGGTCATCCATCTTCCATTTGAATACTCCCAGTGCCAAGGAATGCACTATCTTTCATGATATTCCTTTCCACTTGTTATTGTGCTAATTATTGGGATGATTGTTATTTTGCATCAGGCTAAACTTACTGTTTTATGACTTTCATCCATTTCTCTTTGTTCTGCCCTCTAGTGCCAGTTTTTAAATGCTCCCATATGTAGTAAGGCCACTATGTGATACAGTGGATAGAGTACTGGATCTGGAGTCAAGAAGACCTGAGTTCAAATCACACTGACATTTACTAGCTGTGTGACCCTTGGTAAATGGCTTCACCCTGTGGGACCAGTTTCCTCATCTGTAAAACAAGCTGAAGAAGAAAATGGCAAACCATTCCAGTATCTTTGCTAAGAAAACCCCTAATTGTGTCATGAAAAGTTGGCCACGACCAAAACAACTGAACAGCAAACAATATATAGTACAGCAATCCTTACCAAAAGAGTTGAGATAAAGGATAGAAGGAAGTAAGCTAGCACTGACAGCAAAGGCACATAAATCATAGAAACCAGGTCACTGAATTTCAAGGTAAGAGGAATCTTAGAGATGATCTAACCCAACTCCCTAATCTTACAGGAAGGAAAATGGAGACTCAGAGCAGTAAAGTGACATAGAATGAAAGGTCTCATAGATTTAGAGTTGCATGGAAACTCAGAGGGTACTTAGGAAAATGCTCTGTTTTTCAGATGAGAGAACTACAGCCCAAGGTGATTTTCCCTAGGTCACACAGAGAATGGATGGCAAAGTCAGAATTCCAGCCTAGATCCTCTTACTCCAAGTTCCACCCACTTTTCCACTTGCATGAGGACACACAACTTGTCAATAGCACAACATAGTTTGGAACCTAAATATTTCGATTCCTGGGCCAAGGCATGTTCCAGGGCACCTTGTAAATATCAGAGGAAGCACTCTGACACTTTCAATTGTGTGATGCCTCAGTAGAAGCCCTGATGGTCAGTTTCTCCCCAACCCTTTTCACAAAGCCGATCTGAGAACAGATGCGTAGTTGAGGCAATCCCTTTCCTTCCTGCCTCCCCCTACCTATCCTGAAATATGTCTCTCCAGCCTTCCTCTATCTATTCAAGCAAAGCCAGCTTTCTTAAGAGGGAGTATGTGGAGACGTTTGCTGAAAAGAGATGAAACAGGGATGGCTCACTTATTGATAATTACACCTGGAAGGATATGAAAAAGAAATTGTGCTAGAGGCAAAGAGTCCTGAATTTAGAGATGGGAGACTCCTGACTGACTCTCTTGCTGTATGTCCCTGGACAAAGCACTTGTCTGCTCTAAGCCTCAGTTTCCTTATCTGTAAGGGGTACAACAATACTTGCCCTCCCTACCGAGGAGGCCAGTGTCCAGGATCAAATAAAGTGATCCGTAAAAAGGACTTTGTAAATCTTAAAGCGCCATCAAAATGTCAGCAGTTATTATTTCTTAGCATGTGTGCAGAGATCTACAGAAGGCTTCTGTGCTGTTGTTTGAAGTTAAGTGATCTCTGCAGCTTCTGCCTGAATGTCAAGGGCTATTGAATGCCTGGGATTAGTGAGGAGCTGTTTTGCACTTGACTGTGGGTACTTCGGAAAAAAATGGGCCACTTTTAAATCCTTCCTTTGAATTGAAGCAGGTGCTAAAGTATCTAAAGTCAAACACTGAGGTTCATACAGCTGAAAAAAAAATGCTGGATTTGGAGTCAGAAGATCTGAGTTCAAATCCTAACTCTGGCACCATCTGTATGATCTTTGGTAGGTCAATATCCTCCCTATAACCACTCTATAAACTAGGGGGGTTGGATCAGATGCCCTCTGAGGTTCAGGCAAGTTCTAAAATATATGGACTCTCCACTTCCCTCTGCTGAACCATACTACATATAAATACTTATGGACATAATCCCCCACCCCGATTTCCCCATCACCTCTTAATCTTCTTAAAAGCGTATCAGGCTTTGGGGTAGCAAAGTGAAATGGGAAATAAAATGCTGAACTTAAAATCGGGAAGATTTAGGTTCCAATCCTGCCTCAGATGGTTATTGTATGAACCTAGACAAATACCTTAACCTTAGTCTCAGTTTGTTCATCAGTAAAATGAAATTTGTAATAACTGCAGCACTAACTTCCCAGAATCACTTTGAGGATCAGATGAGGTAATGTATGTAAAGTACTTGGTAGACCTGAAAATATAAGTTAAATCCCAGTTAGTAAGCATAATGAATCTTAGGAAGTGGTCATATATATTTGAAATAATAACTGTATAAATTAAATATTTATGTATAATTATATAAATAATTGCAATGATCAGTAGTTCCAGTCTAATGGAAGTATGTAGCAACAATTCAAATAATGTGACCCTTTCGAGGGTCACATTATTCTCACTAATTGAGATATAGATGTACAATTAAATTTAACTTCTACTATTTATGATGTGTCTAGTATATTTAAGGTGCTGGGAATACACAGACAAAAACGAAATGGTTCCTGCCCTCCAGGACCTTCTATTCTACTATGGAGAACAAATAAAACTAAATTTAAATGTCATTTATTATGATTGAGATTGGTGTTGTCATTGCCATTCTCTAACCACCACCACCCACAACAGAAGTCAGAGGCCCGTGCTCTGATCCAAGGACATGTCCACTTACTGCCTTGAAATGCTTCATTTAGAAACAATAATGTTTCTGAGTGAGTCTGAGTTCCAGGAAATGCCCAAATGAATCACAACTGTATAATGTTTCCAGTTTGTTGGACATCAGTGGGAACATTAGCTAGAAAATCAATTATATCCATGAAAGGGTTGGCTAAGTTTAAACATGGCCAGAGTCCTCAGTGTATCAGCTTGCCCCTTTGTCCTGGATAACACACTTGATCCTCTCCTGGTCATTGTTGCCAGAAAATGAATTGATTCCATCCAGGACCTTGAAATGGAGAACTTCAGACTTCAACTCTTAAAATATGCATTTTATCCTGAATGAATCTGACATTGTTGTGTGTTTCTTTTAATTTATAAATTAACATAATTAGGAACAAAATCTTAGCCGAAGTATAGAATTACATTTATTTGGCATTGATGTCTAGCATCTAAAAAGCATTGTTAATCGTGTACGCACTGTTAATTATCTCAACATGTTTAATTACTGTTTTCTTAAACAACTACTAGGCCATATGTAAATGATCTTAGAAGCATTAACATTTCATTTTGTGAAAAAGTAAAACACACAACAGATTGTGTGATAGATTAGACAGAAAGTAATCTCTAGTATTCAATTTAGAGTTGGCCTGCAGTTCAAAAACAGCTCCTAACTAACAAATTCTCCTGACCACGTGTACAATTAAAGATGTTTGGGTCGGCCAGATTTCTCCAGGACAATACAGCCCAGATGATTCCTGTATCCAAGATTTTTCACAGAAGAAAAATGAGAAAGACTACCTCCAAACGAAGCATTATTTTTAGGAGGAGAAAACCTTTTTTGTTTCAACTTCCTAACTTGGATTTTGACTGGAGTTGTCCTATCTTCCCTCACATACGTACAGTGTTTCTCCTTTGGTTTCTCAAGATGGTTCTGTAGCAGCAAGCACTAGAGAAAGAAAAAAAAAGATTTGAGCTGAATAAGAAAGAAAAGAAAATTATCAAGGAGATTTGGATGGATTTGGAATTGGGGAAAAGACTGGAGTTTGAACTTGGGGAGGTGAATTTCAGGAAAAGCTAACATTGAGGTTGTAAAAGACAGAGGGAGAGAGGGAGAAATTTGACAAGAGCTTAGTGACAAGAGGTAGAGGTAGACAGATGGTAAAAAAAGATAAGAAAACCTACCTGAAGCAAAATCATAAGACAAAATAAGAGATTAGTGAGGGATGAAGAAAGAAGCTTGGCTATTAAGTGCTTAAGAGCTTCTAAAGAGTTGTCTAGGTGTTGATAATATGCTCAGAGGTAACTGAAACCACCCATAAGCAATTTGAAAGATAAAGACTGAGGATCTTACTGAAAAAAATATGCAATGGCTCACACTCTTTAGGCGGTGTTTCTGCCATGGACATGTCTGCTATGATGATTATATTTCTTATTGGTTTCATCTACAACCCCTTAGCAACAATGAGGAATCTCCCCTCACTACCCCCCCCCCCCCCACAAAGACAAAGTGAACAGAAAGAAATTAAAGGGATCTGAAGAGGCAGAAAGGATCCTGAACTGAATTAGAAAGGTGGAAAAGGAAGGAAAGATTACATTACACAAGGGAAGAAAGAACATCACTAAAACTTTGAAGTTAAAAAAAAGGTTTGAAATTCATTTTGAAAAGGGGAGAGCTGTGTGTTCTGAAAAGGGTACAACTATTTGTCCTTCTAGGAATGCTAAATTAGATCCAGAGGTACTATCAAGTAAGAGAGAATTCAGTAAAGATCAATCAATCAACAAACATTATTTAAATACCTACTACATCTCAGGCACTCTTGGGATACAAAAAGAGGCAAAAGATAATCCCTTCCTTTAAGGAACTTCCAGTCAAATGGAGAAGGCAACATGTAAATAAATTCATAAAAAGCAAGGTATATTCAGGATAAATAGGAAATAATTGAAAGAAGGGAGGCACTAGAATTAAGATGGGTTAGGGAAGGCTTCCTGTAGAAAGTGGGATGTAGTTGGGATTTAGAGGAAACCAAGGAGATCATTAGTCAGGTTGGAGGAAAGAGAGCCTTCCTGGGATAGAGGAGAGCCAAAGAGAATGCTCAGACTTGAGAGATGGAGTGTTCTGATTGTGAAACAGCCAGAAAGCCAATGTCACTGGATCAAGGAGGACTTGTTGAGGAGTAAAGTATAAAGTGACTGGAAATATAGGTGAAGAGTAGGTTATGAAAGGCTGACAAGAAAATCCCTTCTATGGGGTACTGAGGCAGCTATTTTTCTACCTTATAATAAAAAATAGAAAGGTCTGCTGCCTTCCCAAGGCAAACATCCAAACAATACCACGCTTCCCAGGACTTATGAAAACAATGAGCTATTATCTATTTCTGAGGACTAGTGTGGGCACACATGAAACTTCTAGGAGGAAAAGAGAAAGTGGTGATAAAGGTGAAGAAGTATTGGTCAAGAATTGGACAACTTAGGGACACGCGATATTTTCACCAGGCTGTGATTGAAGGCAATGGATACAGGAAGGAAGTATATAAGGAAAGCAAGTATCTGGCTACAAGGGTGGTATCTTAGAATGAGGTTTGGAATCAAAATGACAGACCCTTGGTCAGATATGGAATATGCCTTTAAAGCTTTAGTTAAAGAGCCTATTTGTGTGGAGCTTTGCAAATCTAGTAAGAAGGCATTAAAACTGAAAGAGACAGAGAAAGAACAGCTTCTCTGTACATATCCACCAAAGTAGATAACATAAAGAGCAGTCATAGCAGTAATGATAATAGTTGCAGTAACTGAATTTCAAAATTTCAGAAGTGGAAAGAACCCCAACAGCCAAGAAATACAATCCAGTCTTCAAAAGCGAATCTTCTCTACAACTCCTCCTACTAAGCTAACCTTACTTCAAAATGTCTAAGTTAAGGAAGAATATTCCTATTACACAATAAAGTTTTCAAAGCCCTAGACCAGTGGCTTTTTATGCACTATGCCTCCCTGCATCTTAGCACAGGAAGAAGTACAGCATGGAAAACACTCAGAGGTTCACAAGAGACAAAATACAAGTAGATCATGAAATAAATCTATGACTTTGAATGCCTTTACCAAAATGTGCAAACTGTAGACTACAAGCAAAATGAACTAGGACGTAAGACTGACTTTCTAGGAGGTTACCAAGTTTAATGGAAGGTTGTCTGGACTACTGAATTTCAAAGCCAATGGTGGATTCATTGATAAGTATTTGCAAAAAGACCACTGCAAAAATAAATGCTGGGACTGGACCCATGAAGAAATTCCTTCTACAAAGAAATTTGCAATTTACAATCTTAGAAAGTTGCTTAGAGCACTGAGTGGTTAAATCATTTGCCTAAGATCACACAGTCCACATGAGCTCCCAGAACGTTTCTAGCCACTACACTACATTTCCCCTAAAATATATGTAAATCTATATGTATGCAGTCATCATTTGCTAATGTGTGTGTATATCTGTGCTTGTGTATACACATATACACACAAACATACAATGAGGGTGTTTTCTAAGTCTTGGTGCAATTCTTTTTGTTTTTATTTTAATTTATTTATTTAAATTTTAACATTCATTTTCACAAAATTTTGGGTTCCAAATTTTCACCCCATTTGTCCCCGCCCCCCACCCCAAAACACTGATCATTCTAATTGCCCCTATCACCAATCTGCCCTCTCTTCATCATCCCTCCCTTCCCTTGTCCCCATCTTCTCTTTTGTCCTGGGGCCAGATAACTTTCTATACCCCTTTACCTGTATTTCTTATTTCCTAGTAGCAAGAACAGTACTTGACAGTTGTTCCTAAAACTTTGAGTTCCAACTTCTCTTCATCCCTCCCTCCCCACCCATTCCCTATGGAAGGCAAGCAATTCAATACAGGCCATATCTGTGTAGTTTTGCAAATACTTCCATAATAGTCATGTTGCATAAGACTAACTATATTTCCCTCCATCCTATCCTGCCCCCCATTGCTTCTATTCTCTCTTTTGATCCTGTCCCTCCCCATGAGTGATGACCTCAAATTGCTCCCTCCTCCCCATGCCCTTACTTCCATCATCCCCCCCACCCTGATTATCCCCTTCTCCCCCACGTTCTTGTATTGTAAGATAGGTTTTCATACCAAAATGAGTGTGCATTTTATTCCTTCCTTTAGTGGAATGTGATGAGAGTAAACTTCATGTTTTTCTCTCACCTCCCCTCTTTTTCCCTCCACTAAAAAGTCTTTTGCTTGCCTCTTTTATGAGAGATAATTTGCCCCATTCCATTTCTCCCTTTCTCCTCCCAATATAATTCTCTCTCACTGCTTAAGTTCATTTTTTTTAATATATGATCCCATCCTCTTCAATTCACTCTGTGCACTCTGTCTCTCTGTGTGTGTGCATGTGTGTGTGTGTGTGTGTGTGTGTGTGTGTGTGTGTGTGTGTGTAATCCCACCCACTACCCAGATACTGAAAAGTTTCAAGAGTTACAAATATTCTCTTTCCATGTAGGAATGTAAACAGTTCAATTTTAGTAAGTCCCTTATGACTTCTCTTTGCTGTTCACCTTTTCATGCTTCTCTTCATTCTTGTGTTTGAAGGTCAAATTTTCTTTTCAGCTCCGGTCTTTTCATCAAGAATGCTTGAAAGTCCTCTATTTCATTGAAAAACCATTTTTTCCCCTGAAGTATTATACTCAGTTTTGCTGGGTAGGTGATTCTTGGTTTTAGTCCTAGTTCCTTTGACTTCTGGAATATCCTATTCCATGCCCTTCAATCCCTTAACGTAGAAGCTGCTAGATCTTGTGTTATCCTGATTGTATTTCCACAATACTTGAATTGTTTCTTTCTAGCTGCTTGCAATATTTTCTCCTTGACCAGGGAACTCTGGAATTTGGCCGCAGTGTTCCTAGGAATTTCTCTTTTTGCATCTCTTTCAGGCAGTGATCAGTGGATTCCCTGAATACTTATTTTGCCCTCTGGTTCTAGAATCTCAGGGCAGTTTTCCTTGATAATTTCATGGAAGATGATGTCTAGGCTCTTTTTTTGATCATGGCTTTCAGGTAGGCCCATAATTTTTAGATGGTCTCTCCTGGATCTATTCTCCAGGTCAGTTGTTTTTCCAATGAGATATTTCACATTATCTTCCATTTTTTCATTCTTTTGCTTTTGTTTTGTGATTTCTTGGTTTCTCATAAAGTCATTAGCCTCCATCTGTTCCATTCTAATTTTGAAAGAATTATTTTCTTCCGTGAGCTTTTGAACCTCCTTTTCCATTTGGCTAATTCTGCTTTTGAAAGCATTCTTCTCCTCATTGGCTTTTTGAACCTCTTTTGCCAATTGAGTTAGCCTATTTTCAAGGTGTTATTTTCTTCAGCATTTTTTTGGGTCTCCTTTAGCAAGGTGTTGACCTGCTTTTCATGCTTTTCTTGCATCTCTCTCATTTCTCTTCCCAGTTTTTCCTCCACCTCTCTAACTTGATTTTCAAAATTTTTTTCAGCTCTTTTTGAGCTTGTCCATGGCCTGAGCCCATTTAGTGGGCTGGGATACAGAAGCCTTGATTTCTGTGTCTTTCCCTGATGGTGAGCATTGTTCTTCCTGATCAGAAAGGGAGGGAGGAAATACCTATTCACCAAGAAAGTAACCTTCTATAGTCTTGGGTTTTTTCCCTTTTCTGGGCATTTTCCCAGCCAGTGACTTGACTTCTGAATATCCTCTTCACACTCACTTTACCTCCCGATCTGCCCAGCCAGCACTTGGGGTCTGAGATTCAAATGCTGCTCTCCAGCCTCAGGGCTTTGGGTGGGGGCAGGGCTGCTATTCAGTGTGAGATTAAGTTCAGGTGCTCAGGTGGGGGCAGGGCCACCTCACAGGGCTCAGTTCCCTCAGGAGGTTTATGCAGAGACCTTCAACAATGGATCCGTGCTCCTACCTGCTTGGGGAGCCCCTGTCTACTGCTGCCCCCACTGCTGCCTCCTGAGGGGACCTGAGTTATGGGGACACCCCACTCTCCTCTCGACCAGCCAAAGAGACCCTCTCACCGACCCTTGTGACCTGTGGTTGGAGGGACTTGGGCGGCTGCTGGAGATTCTGTTCCTGAAGCCTGCTCAGATCTGCTCCTCTTGGTGCCATGCAGCCAAGGAAGAGCTGGGCTCACCTCCGGGTCCAGGGCACCACAGACTTTTTGCATCAGTTTTTCAGGGCTCTCTGAAACAGAAATCTCCTCCACTCCATTGTTCTGTGGCTTCTGCTGCTCCAGAATTTGTTGGGAGTTCTTTTTTACAGGTAATTTATGGGCTGTGGGTTCAGAGCTGGCATATGTGAATATTTCTACTCCACCATCTTGGCTCCTCCCCCCAGTCCTGGTGCAATTCTAAGCTATTGTTATGTATGAATAAGTAAGTATTAATTGAATAAATTAGATGATTCTTGATAACTAATATTATTAAAGGTAATGACAATAGATAATATTTATATGGTGCTTACTGTGTGCCAGGAAGTATGCTAAGCACTTTACAGATATTATCTCATTGGATCCTTACAACAACTCTGGGTGTTAGGTACTATTATTATCACCACTTTCCAAATGAGGAGAGTAAGGCAAACAAAAGTTAAGTGACTTGTCTAAGGTCACTCAACCACTAAGTGTTTGAGGCCATATTTGAACTCAGGTCTTCCTGATGCTGCCAAATGAAGAAGTAAAGAAATTCTAAGAACAATTGATACAATCCTCCAAATTAAATCAAAATGTACTTGTTTCTTGGCAATCAATGCAAAGGAAAATTTTATTGAGAGATAAAGAATGAAAAAGGCTAAAAGTGTAAAGACAGAGAGACTATGGGACATTGTTGAGTTACACTGACCACTGAAAGCACCTAGGATCTCAGAAGCATCCCTTTCTTGCCTTACAGAGTGCTGAACTTGCTTGTAACCTGACCCACTTGCCCAATTCCCTAAATCCAAGGGAAAACTTGGGAAGCCAGGGAGGACAGCGTTTCAGGGAAACAAAGTTCCCAGATGAAGGAGTCAGAAGTTTCCCCAGAAAAACATGAACCACTTTCCTGGCAGGTGCAGAGGTGCTGTCTCCATCCCCATGCTTTGACTCCTACTTGACGAGACCTCTCTCTCTCTCTCTCTCTCTCTCTCTCTCTCTCTCTCTCTCTCTCTCTCTTTCTCCCTCCCTCCCCCCAGGTTTATTATGACAAAGAAGGGCAATCTCCCCCAGATAATTAGTTCTGGGGTTACCCTATTTTCACAACTGAAAGACATTGTAGGATTCTGCTCTCAGACCACTGCTGTCAATATTGTGGGGCCTTCCAAGTTAGCCCAAGGCAAGATCTCCCTACTTAGCTCTTATACAAGTCAGACATTGAAGTCTGCCTGGCTAACCTCTTCCTAAGCAACTCTGGGAGATAATCAAACTTGCCCTCCAACAGGATTTTGTTCCTGAGTCTATGCTCATCATTCATTACTAACTTTGCACTACTAAATCTCCACTCCTGCCTCAACACCAGGTTTCATCCTCCTCTTCCTCCTTAAAGGAGTACAGGTTGATCCTTTAAATATACTATCCTGAGAAATTCCATACCATTAAGCAAGTACACACTTTGGTTTAATGATCTTTTTCCACTTCAGTTACAGCTCTAGACCCAACTTAACAAAGGCCTTCTAGATGAAACTGAAAGAAAAAAAAATTTGACAGATGGAAAAGGTCTATAAAAATTTCTGTAAGATTCTCTCCACCATCAAGGACAGTGGAGCTACCCATGCTTGGGCTTTAACATCACAGTCCCAGATATGAGTAAAGAAGAGATAGTCATCAGAGAGTGAATATTATTATACATTGAGTAGGCTAGAGAAAGAAATGTCACTAGAGGGTATATATATATATGGGAAAAATAACTGGATTGGATCAAGTTACAGGGGTGGGAACTTGCAGCCTCAAGGTCATGTGACCCTCTAGGTCCTTAAGTGCAGCCCTTTGACTGAATCCAAACTTCACAGAACAAATCCTTTTCTGGACCAAGACTATCTATCTATCTATCTATCTATCTATCTATCTATCTATCTATCTATCTATCTATCTATCTATATCTATATATGTATATATGTATGTATGTGTGTATATATACACATATATGAATCCACACATACATATATACACACATGTGTATGTGCATGTGTGTGAGTGTGTATGTATATATATATATAGAGAGAGAGAGAGACATATATACACAGAAAGAGAGAGAGAGAGAGAGAGTCTGTGATACAGAGGTGATATAACTGAAAACAACTGAGCAATCCTCCTGGTATCTGCAGAAGAGCTAGATATCAATGGCAGGTTTAAAAAAGAAATCACAGACCTCATGAAGACCCCAAAGCAACAAACTCTGAAAGGACCTCAAGAGCTACAAAGGTATATGCCAGCACATATATACATATTATACATATACATATATATGTGTGAGTGTTGTGTATGTGTGTTTATACTTCTGTATCTTCATAATTTTATTGGAACAAGAATGCAGCCATTAGGGATATTCTTGATGAGTTGAGGGGAGAGGAACAGTAGGATTTCCTAAGTGAGATTCCATAGCAGATCACATCATATACAATTGACTGAACAAAGTAGAGAATAAAGCCTTCAGTTCTTGTTAGTTGAAAGCATTTGACTTGCTGCCTTAAAGACTCTCCTCCAACATAATATCTCCTATGCACATGTTAACATGTACAAATATCCATGAAAGATGGAATAGAACAACCTTGTCTGGCAATTCTCTAATCGCCAGGATCAAGTGAAGCGTAAAACAAGGAGACATGTACTTGCCTAAGGTATTTGCCAATATCGTTAAGGAGGTTCCAGGAAGAGTTGAATTTGAATAAAGATTTCCTATTGACGTTCCTGCGTGTGAATGATAGGATATCACTATGTGAAGCCCAGGAACATTACAGAGCCCCTTGGATAAAATTCATAACCACTAGAAAGATTGTAGCATACTTACCCACCTCAAAAAAAAAGGAAAATAAGTGAATGAAAAATGTCTATTGTCCTGACTGCTGTGATATGCATTTGTATGAACAACTTGTAAAGATAATCTTAATACACACACACACTCACACATATTTATATACATATATCATTTATAATATATATGAGACGATGTTTGTAAAGAGCTTAGCATCATACCTCTATAATAGGCATTTAATAAATACTTGTTCCCTCCTTCCCTTTATGTATATGTCCACATATATATCTATATGTATATATACAAATGTATATGACATGTGTGTGTAAGTATGTGCATGTATCATTTGAGACTATCTGTGAATTCATTGATATGGAGAAGTATCACATGAGGAAAATCTCTTTCCTAGTACAGGTGGGAACTGCAACTTCTCTTCAACTTAGAGTCATAGAGTTGCTTAGAGCACTTAAAAGTTAAGTGACTTGCTCCAGGAAGATGACATCAATACCTTCTAAATTTCCAACCCTGAGGCCAAGACCCAATGACCCTAACCAAGCATCACCTTTGGTCAAGCACACCACCTTACATGAAGAATGCCTTTTTCAAATGTTAGAGCTCTTTATGCAATCTGTCTTGTTCGTTCTTAAAATGTCCATTCAAGCATCCAGGATATTTTTTTCAAAGTGAACATAGTACTTACCAACAGTTGTTCCTATAATCAAATCAATAAACTCTTCCCATCCACTCTCACTCCCTATCTCCTAGGAGGAGATAGTCAAAAGTTGTCTTGAACCTAAAATTTCATTAACTTCCTGACTGTATCTGGGATGGAATATTAATCATGTAAGACAAGAAAGAAGCATACTGTAAAAACAAGAATACATGGAGTTGTCTCTGAAGTAGAAAATTCAATTCAATAAACATTTATTAAATGCCTACCATGTGCCCCACCCACTCTCAAGGACCTTACAATTGAATAGGAAAAAGACAAAACACAAAAGGAAGGTGGCAAAAGTGGAACAAGGTCATGGGGAGGGCACCAGGAGATGACCAACCTCTTGTTGCATGGAGATCAAACCAAGCAGAGCTGCAAATGGAAATTAAAGATAGACATGGAAAGTCCAAATGCTGTTTTCTGGAAAAGAAAGTTTGGGGAGAAGTTTAAGGTCCCACACTCCAGCCTTCCAATTAGAGTGGAGAGTACACTGAGGAAAGATAGGAAGTTGTTGAGTATTTAAGGCTAAGTTAGTAGCATGGTGATTTGCCTTGTCTCCAGCTGCCAGCCATGACTTAACTCTTTTCACCATCCATCTGGAGAAGTCTTCTATTTGGTCACCTCAGAATATGCCCTCTGAATATTTCTATGTTCAAACTCCACAAAGAGTTTCACATGTTCAGCAGCAGGTAAGACATAGTCCCAGATCTCGAACAATCAGAATTCAGTGCACCCTTTGACAAGGAGGAAGGAGGCTTATTCAAGACTTGTTTCCTGCCTACATGCTGTGTTTCCAAGCAAATGAAACCTTTCTGTGGGAGGTTGTTTTCAGTAAGCTGTTGTTTCAGAGAAATGACTAAGTTGAAACAGAATATTTTGATGAGACAACAAGTATAGCTCTTGGTAAACTGCAACCTGACAAATGATATGGAAGTTTTCACAGGGTTAATTCTATTAGGTCAGTTCATACAATGATGTAATAGAGCTTTCATCCTTTGGGACATCACACATGGTAGAATCCTACATGGAATTTCCTGGCAAACAACACTTCTTCTCTTCAGTGGGACTTAGAGATTGCTATCATTTTTACTGATTTTATTTATAATAGGGCACACTTCAGGCTGTTCAGACTCTCCTCTGAGACTCTGGGCTGCCCTAGATGATGCCATGGGGAAGGCCCAGGCTAACCTTTGACCTCCCAGTATATCACAAAGATTATTTTCTCACTAGCTGTGACCAGCAGCTTTGCCACAATTTCTGGAGACTATATTCCAAATTAAGAATGATTTGTGGATGCAATCTGTTCCAATTCTAGAAAATAGAGCATAACCATAACGATAGCTTGCATTTATATAATGCTTTACAAATTCCCAAATACTTTCCAAAAATTGGCACAATACCTTCTAGACAGGTCAGCTCCTCGTATCTGGAAATTGTTATCTTTGAACTACTGATGGGTTAGAGTTTCTCCTAAATGAGACTAGTATTAGTAAAAACACAGAGTAATCAGAATGAAAACATCTTATCCAGGCCTAAAATGATACAATGTTTTAGTTTACCAATCTGTCCAGGATAATCCAGACTCAATGTCATAGTCAGCAGAGCTCAAGAAAATAATAGTATAGCTAACACATTTCTTGTAATATATTCTCCTTGACCTGGGAACTCTGGAATTTGGCCACAATGTTCCTAGGAGTTTCTCTTTTTGGATCTTTTTCAGGTGGTGATCAGTGGATTCTTTCAATATTTATTTTGCCCTCTGGTTCTAGAATCTCAGGGCAGTTTTCCTTGATAATTTCATGAAAGATGATATCTAGGCTCTTTTTTTGACCAAGGCTTTCAGGTAGTCCCATAATTTTTAAGTTGTCTCTCCTGGATCTATTTTCCAGGTCAGTTGTTTTTCCAATGAGATATTTCACATTATCTTCCATTTTTTCATTCTTTTGCTTTTGTTTTGTGATTTCTTGCTTTCTCATAAAGTCATTAGCCTCCATCTGTTCCATTCTAATTTTGAGAGAACTATTTTCTTCCGTGAGCTTTTGAACCTCCTTTTCCATTTGGCTAATTCTGCTTTTGAAAGCATTCTTCTCCTCATTGGCTTTTTGAACCTCTTTTGCCAATTGAGTTAGCCTATTTTTCAGGGTGTTATTTTCTTCAGCATTTTTTTGGGTCTCCTTTAGCAGGGTGCTGACCTGCTGTTCATGCTTTGCTTGCATATCTCTCATTGCTCTTCCCAGTTTTTCCTCCACCTCTCTAACTTGATTTTCAAAATTTTTTTCAGCTCTTTTTGAGCTTTTCCATGGCCTGAGCCCATTTAGTGGGCTGGGATACAGAAGCCTTGACTTCTGTGTCTTTCCCTGATGGTGAGCATTGTTCTTCCTCATCAGAAAGGGAGGGAGGAAATACCTGTTCACCAAGAAAGTAACCTTCTATAGTCTTGGGTTTTTTCCCTTTTCTGGGCATTTTCCCAGCCAGTGACTTGACTTCTGAATATCCTCTTCACACCCACTTTACCTCCCAATCTGCCCAGCCAGCACTTGGGGTCTGAGATTCAAATGCTGCTCTCCAGCCTCAGGGCTTTGGGCGGGGGCAGGGCTGCTATTCAGTGTGAGATTAAGTTCAGGTGCTCAGGTGGGAGCAGGGCCGCCTCACAGAACTCAGTTCCCTCAGGGGGTTTATGCAGAAACCTTCAACAATGGATCCGTGCTCCTGCCTGCTTGGGGAGCCTTGGTCTGCTCCCACTTCCGCTGCTGCCTCCCGAGGGGGCCCAAGCCATGGGGACACCCCACTCCCCTCTCGACCCTCCAAAGAGACCCTCTCACTGACCCTTGTCCCCTGTGGTTGGAGGGACTTGGGCGGCTCCTGGAGATTCTGTCCCTGAAGCCCGCTGGGATCTGCTCCTCTCTGTGCCAGGTGGCCGTGGTAGGGCTGTGCTCAGCTCCCAGTGTGCTGTGCGAAGAGCCTTTTGTGAGAGGTTTTCAGGCTCTCTGGAACAGAAATCTCGTCCACTCCGCTGTTCTGTGGCTTCTGCTGCTCCAGTATTTATTGGCAGTTCTTTTTTACAGATATGTTATGGGTTGTGGGTTCGGAGCTAGCATATGTGTGTGTTTCTACTCTGCCATCTTGGCTCTGCCCCCCTAACACATATCAATAGTGTTTTAAGATTCATAAATTACCTTTAAATCAACAACCTGTGGGGCAGCTGATATATTGTGAATAACTATTATTAGCTTGCCTTCAATTTGACCCTTTCAGAATTCACTGAGGCGAGCAACCCTTTTGGAGAACAGTCCTGACATTCTTACCCCCATGAACACCAACTACCAACTGGCTCCTAATGGAAATGGTGAGTCTCTGCCTTCTAAGCAGCCACAACTACAGACCCAGAAAAAACAAGTCTTCACCACCAAGTTCTCCTTGGCACTGTCAAATGGCTCAGTACCAAAAATAGATAGAGTTTTGTTCATGAAAACAGCACTAAAGAAAATGCATTAGTGTTGGTTTTTTTGTTTTTTTTTTTTTTTTTGCTTCTCCTTAAAGTGCCCTTCCATCTGACTTGCATCTAAAATCTTTCAAATATGTTGTCTTCCCCTTATTAGAATGTGATCTCCCTGAGAATGGGGCATGCCTTGCCTTTCCATTTGTATTTCCATTGCTTAGCACAATGCTCTGAGATAGTAAGCATTTAATAAATCCTTCTTCTCCATTCATCCATTTATTCATTGGTTTTTTCTAGACTTGTGATTTCATTAGTACAGGGAGTTCCCAATGAGGAATTCCTATTACCAATGCAGATCAGCAACAATTTTAAAACATATTTAGAGGGTTGCCTTGTCCTCAGGAGGTGAAATGAACTGTTCAGGGTCCCTAGTCATTATATCTCATTGATAGGTCTTGAACTTATTATGTCTTCTTGGCCCTGATTTTGGTCCTCTGTCCATTAGGCTTCTCCTCATTTTATAGATGAGAGACTGTGATTCATCTGTAACCATAATGCCATGAAACCCTTAAGAAAGGATGAGGACCCTTATCCATTTTGGTGACCATAGGGCATGGTGTCACAAGTATGCCAACTTTCTCCATGAATCATTTTCATTGATTCTTCCCCTTCCCCTTGGGGCAGGGACCAATGGGAATGCTTCCACAAAGTATTCTAATATAACTGGCCCATATTCTATACATACCTAATATCTCCTGATCCCAAATCTTGGGCTCCTTCCTCTACCCTATACAGCCTCTCTAAATTGCCTACAGAAGGCACCACGACTCTCAACAACTATTAACTAAGTTCCTGGATTCATGATTTGCTTTGGTGGAAATGACTGCCTTCCTCAATGAAATTATCAGCCTTTGGACTTTTCTAGTATATTCTGTGTTCTGTGCTAGTCACTGAGGGAAAAGCAAACATGGAATATGTCACAGGTTCTGCTCTCAGGGAGCTTAGAATCAAGTAGTGTAATAATCACAATAATGTGATGAATTTTAGCTCAGATGCTTGTTTTTTGTTTGAGGCTAAGACTATATAGTCTTAAGCAAATGGAAGATGAATATAATAGCTGTAAAATCATCATATCAAAGGAGATTACAGCATTATCTCTTGGGAAATGAAGTGATACAGGGAAGCTCATTTTCATTAGCGAATTTCCAGAACACAAAACTGAATTGCAAATCATATTCACTGAAATCTTTAGCTGAGAGCTCCTAAAGCTTGGTTCCATGCAAATGTTAAACTGTACTCTTTTTTTAATGTGATTTTGTGGGTGAGATTAATTAAATTAATCTAAAAAAGTTTCCAGGGCAAGAATCAAAGGACACTCCAAAGGTGGAAGAGATTTTTAGTTTTATTTTGTTTATTTATTTAATTTTGCTGAAAAGAATTATACTCCCAAACGGTAGTAAGTACCTATTACTGCTCAAATGAAAGTCTCAACGTTGAAGATGGCGCTAATGTGGGAGAATGGCAGAATGGTAGAAAGGGCTTTAATTGATTCAATCTCAGTTCTGCTACTTATTACTTGTGTGAACTTAGGCAAGTCACTTAACATCTGTGGACCTCAGTTACCTCACATGTAAAATGAGAGAATTAAAACTTATTGAGCTCCAAGGTCTCCTTCCAGCTTGAAAATCTGTGAGGATACTCATGATTAAAATTTTGATTTTCTCATTCAGTTGCATTCAGTTGAATGATTGCTAGCATGCAGGTCTTGCAGCCTGAAAAGTGGATGAATTCATGTTTTTTGTGAATGGTAAATTTTCAGTCCCACAAGGAACACACAAAACCCTCCACCCACTCTCCCAGCACTACCTTTGTCTTAGAAACCTTCCCAAAAGGTCATTTATGGGAACCCATCCCAGAGACACTTGTGTCAAGGCAGAAAACAAAGTAGCAAACATTCACCTTCAAGTTTCAGATGTGGAAAGTGATAAGAGCATTGGAAATTAAGGCCTTAGGCAGGGTCTGACAAGCACTGAAACTGGAGACAGGAAAATCTGGGTGTGAATCCTGCCTCAGCTATTCACTTGCTAATATTAACTTGGAAAAGTAATTTAATTTCCATGTGTCTCAAGTTTCCTTTTCTGTAAAATAAATAAGCACCTCCCTCATAATACTGTTGTTAGGATCAATATATATGAAACCCTTTCCAAACCTTGAAGTGTCACATACATTTATATAAATGTATATATGCATAGATACACATATCTGTATACCTGCATGCATATACATGGTCAGTTTTTTTAAAGCCAATCAAAATCAACTTATCAGGCTGACCCCAAGCAAATCACTTGTCTTCTCAGTGATCCAGGTCATAGGTATCAAATCTCTGTGCTGCAGGCCTGAATCAGACTAAAATGTAGTAGGGAAACATTTAACAAAATAAATCAACATGAAATAGAATATACATAATGGTAATATGTGGTTTTCTAAGTCGAGATGTGGCTGGCAGGGACCTTTATGTGGTTTAGTGGCCTCCTTTCTTTTTGAATTTCACAATCCTGGGCTAGGGACATCTCTAGGACTATAACTGGCAGAGAAGGTGCAGATGCGCACAGGTAGGAGTTTATTCACCCAGGAGTTTCTTATAGTCAATGAAATGACAAGTCCAAGACCTCTATTAATATTTATAGGGAAAGAGTTATTGGGGAAGTGCTTACTGTATCCATTTTTTTAAGAGTGTGTATCATAAACTTGTGTTGTATGTGTTTTTAAAGATAACCTTCCAGAATCCTAAGATTTAAAGAATTTTTTTGTGTTTGTCAACTCTGAGTTACTCTGAATTTTGTAGGCAGAAGCATGGAACAGAAATGCCAATGCTGGTCATTTTAAAGAGACACAGTGGCCTCATGCCAAAACTTTTGCATTTTCAGACACAGAAGATGATGATCTATTAAGTCAGATGAATTAGATAGATAGATGCTAATGGAATATCAGTAAGGGAGAATAAGACCTCAAGGATAGCTCTGTGAATAAAATCCCCTAACACATTACTGCTTTGGAAGGGAAAAAATATATATATCAATTACCCTATCCAAAATAAGTGTCAGGTTAAATGGTAGATGAAGGAAACCCACAATGGAATGTGGTCAAAGCAGGAAAGAATCTATAATAATATAGCACCATTCTTGTGGATGGTGCTCAGAAAGTCTTGTAACCAAGGTACACTAAGTCAGTTCCATTCAGGTATGGCTGAGAGTCCGCCTAGGGCAAAGCTAAGCCAGGCATATAATAGAGCCAGAGTCAACTTCAATGGAGACAGCCCATTATTAGTGTCATTGTATTCACAATTTGGAGCTGTAAATCAGGGCTTGATGTATTGTTTTGTTGGTTGTCTAAACTTAAGAAAATGATAAATAAAATGTTAAAAATGCTGTTGTTGTTCAATTATGTCCAACACTTTCTGAAACCTCATTTAGGGTTTTCTACAAAAGCATCCTGGAATAGTTTTCCATTTCTTTCTCCAGCTCATTTTAGAGATGAGAAAACTGAGGGAAACAGAGTTAAGTGACTTGCCCGGGGTCATGTAACTGGTAAGTGTCCAAGGCCAGATTTGAACTCATGAAGATGTTTTCCTGACTCCAGACTCAGTGCTCTGTTCATTATGCCACTTAACAAAATAATGCAGATTCAATTTAAAAGTATGAATCCTTCCTCATATATTTGTAGATACACATATACATCAGAGAGCTGGTAGTTAAATATTTAACAACTTGCCTCTGGGTCAATCTATTAATCTGAAAAGTATCACTATTGTTAAATAGTACATAGACAGGTTCCTAAGAGTATACAGCTAAGTACTTCATAGAGCCAAGGTTTTTCATGCTTCTGAGATGAGAGAATTTTATCTTCCTTGCTTCTCAACTCACTTCAACAACCCATCCCTACCACTTACTAAAAATCTGCTATATACAAGACATATTTCTAGTGCTTTTGTGTCCTTAGGACACATCTCCTGTAATTCTGACTGTGAAAATCAGCACAATCAGAAATAAAAGGCTGGGAACTAGACCTAGGATTTTATTGGTATGGGACACTCTAGTTAATAAGCACTACCAATGTAGGTCAGCGACTTCTCCTCTTAGAGACTTGTCTACAGGGCTGAGAGGTAAAGTAATGCCTATAGGATTAGCCAGTCAGTATGTGTCAAGAGACAGGATTTGGTCTCAGGTCTTCCTGGCTCTGAGGCCAGCCTTCTTTTCCCCACACCATGCCTGCTCTTGAGATAAACAGTTGCGATAATAATAAATCACTCAGTCAAATCTCTAAGATGATACGGTACAGAACATTTTCTGATATGCACTGGTAGAATTTTTTTCCCCTGGGAGCTCCATGCACCAATGAAATCATAGGTCTGGACAGTAATAACAGTGATTATAATAACTCCCATTTTTACAGCACTTTATAGTTTACAAAGTACTTTTCTTTAAGCAAAGCGTAGCGACTAATACATTATAGATATTTAACAAATGCTTACTGGATTGGAATGCATTTTCTTACAAAAACATGTAAGATAGATGTATCATATGAGTTTTTTTCTCCAATTTTACAAATGTAGAATTTCACAAATCACAAAAGTGATGGCCTTAGCAGTGGCTGTAAGATATGGAGTCAAGATGTGAACTCAGGTCTCTCTTACCTCCAAATCCAGGCCTTTCTCTTGCTTGACCACAGTTAAGTATTAGTTGGAAGGGTAATAATCAGTCCAATGCAGTGACTTCCAATTATTTGAAAGTCAAGTGCTATTTTATTATATGGAGAAATTACAGGGCAAACATGTGACATTGGTGGAATCAAAGAACAGTAGTTGATTCTGCCTGTCACTCAAACCCAAATGTCAGCAGGGAATTCTCTCATACAAGGTAAATTATTATTTCTTAAAGCGATGTTTAAGTCACAAATATCAAGTCTTTATATTTTATTTTATAAATATTTTTGACCATTTAGCTGGTTGGTAATTGCTATCATGGTTACATAAATACAGAGAAAATTCCAGATGATTCAACTGTGTGTGTGTGTGTGTGTGTGTGTGTGTGTGTGTGTGGGTGTGGCTGTGGGTGTGGGTGTGTGGGTGTGGGTGTGGGTGTGTGTGTGTGTTTCAAAAAAAAAAGAAATATAAACCAGGACAAGTTTCTTTTAAAATCTCTCTATAACAGTTGCAGCAATTTAGCCAAAATGGATTTTGAGGGCGATCAGTTGCTCTAAACTAGGGCTCTGAAAGGGCTTTAATTTTCTCCCTCTCACTTTTTTGTCTTGACCTGGAGGTTGTCACAGAGTCAGGGGTTGGAAGAGACTAGGAAGATTCCATCTTCTTCCCTGCATTACCACACTCTCCCTGACCTTGCTAGGAGTTCACATCTGCCCCTTGTCCCAGTTATCTCATTCAAGATCATCAACCTTCTTGGAAATCTCAGGAGACCAGAATTCTTGCTTAGCTCCCTTATATTGCCATGTTCTCTTTCTGACTAAAGGTGAAGATGCTGATATTGTTCTTGCCTATATTTTGCTTTAGATCATACATATGGAAATGTGCTTATCTTCCCTACAAGCTTTTCTACCCAACGGCTCCTGCGAGTATTAGGAGCTCATTATCACCTTGTTAAAGAGGATTGCAGGTCAATCTTGGGCACCAAAAGTCTACTGTAGATAGGCCCTTAGTGACATCATTATTTTTGTTCTCTGCTTCAGAATGTAATTTACATGCTAATTACTTTTTTTGGAGCTCCTGAGTACATCTAGCATAGTTACCTGTAGAAATAGGTGATTCTCTTCTCTTTCTCTATAGATTTAAATTTCCGTTAAATTCCCCAACATAGTTATATTGAAAAGCACTGTGCCATGTGTTTATCTATCTGGTGTGGAACAAGGAAGATTTCAATTTCATAGGATTTATGTATGGCCTCCCACTACTACATCTTATAGAGGATCAGGTTCATAGGGTAACATAGAGATTAAGACTTTCAAAAAAAGCTAAGAAGGTTTATTACTTCATTTGACTGAGCTAAGTCATGAAAGCAGAGAGTACAGAAAGCTCAGAAACCAATTCCACTTTCCAGAGACCATACTGAGTGTCTTCCATTTTCCTCTCACCCTCAAAATGATTCACCTTCTTTTCCAACTATCTTAACCCCAAGACCCCCCATAACCCATTCTTTTCCATATCTAAGTCTCTGAGTGTGCTATGGTAGGCATTTCTAGTTATCTCCGATGCCCCAATTAGTTGTTGTAGTGGTTTTAGGTCTTAAAAGTTTTTTTTTCTTTTTCCTTAATTTTTCAGATGTAGTCAATCCATCCCATTTTTATTAGGCACCTACTGTGCCAGGCACTATGGTAGGTGCTAGGTATGCAAAAACAGAAATGAAATGGACACTGCCCTCAAGGAATTTACATTCTCAGAGAAGAGATAAGTTGTATCTGTACAAAACATGTATCTATATCTGTACCTATATCTATCTCTATAATGATATCTATATTGTCTATCTGTATTTATATCTATAGATCTCAATATTTAGCTCTATTTACACAAAAACATATCTAAAGCAGCAACAAGATGACCATGGATGGGGAAGATGTTAGCAACTGTGGTAATCAAGGAAGACTTCATGCAGAATTAGGCTGTTTTAGGCCAATTCTAGCACAAGCCAATCCAAAGATATATGTTCAGTATTAGAATGAAAAACAATGCTTACAGATTACAAAATACAATTTAAAAAAAAAAAAACTTGATTTAGAAGGTTAAAAGGATACAATTTCTAGCAGATAAAACAAGATGCTAACACCACTACCGCCTTGCTGCCTCCACATTCACCACAACAACCAAACCGAGTCACAAAGGTATCTCTGAAAGATAAGAAGAATTCTACTTAATTTTTGAGTCATTGATTATGTATAGGACTTATACCCACAGTCGTCTGGACCAAACAAGTCCTGAGCTTGGCATTCTTGCCTCCTTAAAGGGAAACTATTCAAATATTAATAAACCAGATGTTGTTTCTATCAAAATGGCTCTTGAGCTAAATTTTAAAGGAAAGGAGATTCCAAAACGTGAGGGGAGAGAACATTAGAGGTATAGGACACAGTCAGGGCAAACTCATGGAGATGGAAAATGGAGTTCCACACAAGAAATTAGATGGCTAGCAAATACTTAAATCAATAAGGCTTTTTAAAGCAATAAAGATGCATACATATAGACACACACATATAGAGTATGCATGCCTATATATATATATGAACTGTGCATATATACATAGGTATGTATATATACACATGCATGCACACACTTATTTTATATTTATACACACACATGCATTAGCCCAAAAATAGTTGTAACCTATAAATAGATTAGATGCATATGTATATTTATTTTTGTTAGTTTGCTCATTGATTTATTTATTTAAATGAAAACAAGGAAGAGATTTCAAGGGAGTCCTAGAGGTAGGAACAGAAGGACAGAGACAACAAAGAAAAGATGTGATTAGGATCACTCTATCAGGGCTATAGTTAACAGATCCAGACCAGGGTAGTAGCTGGCCCCTAAAAACCAGAGAAGCCCACACACTAGGAAAGCCCTTATCCTCAAATCAGGGCCAGGGAAAGGATACAATCTGTATTTTCCAGTCAAGGCCACTCAATGATCTCCATAACCTCAGGTAAGCCAAATAGCCCCCATGTTTCCTCATCTATAAAATGAAAAGGTTGGACTAGACAGCTTCTGAGTTCCCATTCTACTCTAGATCTCAGATCTTGTGATTCTTTGACTATGTAGATGTAAATCAGAGGAGGGGCAGATCTCATTCAAGTAAGTTTGATCATTCTCCTATCCCTCATTTCATAAGATGAGAGATATAGAAATTACCTGGCCAAGTCCTCCCTGTAGAACTTGAGTCATGGAAACTTCAGGTATAAAAAATAATCCAGAAAATGGTAGACAGGGAGAATATTGCCTATAGCACAGATAACCTGCGACAAAACAAGTTGCCCTAGTATAGTTACTTCTGTCTATCTGTCTGTCTGTCTGTGTTTCTATCTGTCAGAGAGGCATTTTGTGCTATGATACCACAATATTCCTGATCCATTCTGTGCATGGGTGACAGTTTCCAAAGTCAACAAGAAATCATCAGTTATCTGGCTGATATTCCCCTTCTCTCATTAACTCCTGTCTACATTATAGCTGCTACTCTTTATTCAGTCGATAGTTTCCTCTTGTAACATTGATATGGTTTTAAAAATGTGTCCTTACAACAAAGCTAACATAGTTATAGCAGATTACAGTAAGAAGCCTTCTACTTCATATTTGCTGGTAAGATTGAGGGAATCCCATTGCCTAACAGAAAAGATCTAAGAGAGAAGTTTTTCAACCAATCTCACCTAAGGAATCATCAGAGTTAATTAAGCCCTTCTACGTGCCAGATATGGTGCTAAGCTCTGGGGATGACAAGAACAAAAGCAACGGCAGTGATGATGATGATGATGATGATGATGATGATGATGATGATGATGATGATGATGATGATTATGGCAGCTAACTTTATATAACACTTTCAGAATTGCAAAGCACTTTATATATATTATCTCATTTGATCCACATAACAATCCTTTCAGGTAAATGCTATTATCCCCACTTTACAGGTAAGAAAACTGAGGCTAACAGAGGTTAAATGACAAAGGCTGCCCAGAGTCACATAACTAGTAAGTGTCTGAGGTAGTATTTGAACTAAAATGAAATCATTTCAACCCTCAAGAAACTTACATCCTATTGGAGAAGACGTATATTTACATGTAAGTGAGATGTGCAAAATACATACAAAATTTCTTTGGAGTTTGTTTTTTAAGAGGGCAAACACTACCAGTTTTGAAGATCAGCAAAAATGTCATTTAATAACTGAAAAATTGAGACCCGGTGATAGAACTGTAAGTAGGAGCTTTTTTTTGTTTTGTTTTGTTTTGCCCTGGATGGGGGAAGCAGGGACCAAACAGTTGAGGCAAGGGAACCAGAAAGGACGGTCCAATATTGAACCTGTAGAAAGGATAAAGAGTCTGTGTGGGGCTTGGGCAGGGGAGGTAGTTCCCATATGAAGGGCACCAAAGTGATAAGACTCTGAATTTGGTAACCCAAAAGATAGTTAGACCATATGAATGCCTGGGACAATAGAGGATCTCCAGGTAGTAAACAGGGGAAGGTTAGCAGTAAGGGAGCTCATCCTGTATGGAGAATAGCACCCTGAAACAAAGCCTCATCTGCCTGTCCCTGTTTTAGTTTTTCCTAGAGAGATCAAGTGACTTTCCTAACGTCCCATAAATAGTAAACTCAGATTTAGGATTCAAAGCCTGCGTCCTCTCACTCCAAATCTAATGTTCTTCCTGTGAGTTTGCAATTGTAGGACTCACAAAACCACATTTTCTAGTTTAAGGATTAATCAAAGGGAACAAGAATTTTCAGGATTGAGATAATGCATGCCTGGAATTTCCACTGAATGGGCTGAAAGAGAAGGCTCCAAATGGAGTCCATTTGCAGGGCAATATGGAACAGACTTACCTAACATACTGTTGGAAATCTAGTTATTGTCCCCAATCCAAATGAGGCTCTCAAGCCTTCAGATAGTTCCTGAGGGAATCATTTTGTCCTGTTTTTGCAGCATGTTTATATGCAAGTGTTCTGAAACACGAAATACCAAACGGTGTACATTTGCCCAGGTCTGCTCCTTTGCAGAATTTACTCTACAGTTTTAATTCAGATGTAATTGACTATGACAATGCTGACAGCACTAAAAACTCTTCATATGTAGAAATTAACTCGAAAACACTTCCCTGCTTTGGCCAGATGTGCTGGAGGAAGACATCCAGAGCCAACTGTCTGGTTTCCTCATGCATTTCATAGGTGGCGACCTGGAGCAATTTCTGACAACCCCTAGAGAGGGATTCAAGAGGATGGTATTGGGAAGAAGAGAAATTTACCAGAATGTCCTTCATGGTTTTGTTTTTTCAATTAGATGTCAAGGAACTGACATCCTGTGGTCATATCGGTCCAACCACTGGATGAGTGTATAGACCAGAACAAAGCAGGCAGAGTTTAAAGGTCATGCCACTCCACGTCTAAGAATTACATACTTTATATGCAAGCCTCTCCCATACCCTGGATCCTTTTCTTGTTCTACGCTCAACCCAAGCACGACCCTCTATGGAGAGCCCTTCCTGATTCAGGCAATTGGTAGTATTCCATCCTTCCCCCTAGAGAGAATACTTAGTATTAATTCCATATTTACTCATTTGACTGCATGTTGAGCATCTCCTCTACATATGAATTGTAAGTTCTTTGAGGGTAGGAGCGATTTCATCTTTGCTTTTGCATCTCCAGAGTCCAGCAAAGATAAAGCATTTTAAATCACCCAGACTAACCCTAGAGTGGGGCCTGGGACAGAGACTTGACCAGGGATACATAGCTAGTAAATGTAAGAGGTAGGATTTGAACTCAGATTTTCCTGACTCCAAGCCCAACAGTATATTCACGCCTCCTCACTGTTTATTACATATGTGTGTATACATATAATATATATATGAATTATATATAATATGAATTATATGTAATGTATGTATGGATTACATGTGATATGAACTATGTATATATATATATGAATTATCATCTAATAAATACTTAAGTGATATAGTGGAGAGAATGCAGGACTTGGAGTCACAAAGTTCTAAATTTGAATCCTTCCTCAGACACTTAGCTGTGTGAGACAGCTAGGTAGGCAGTGGATAGAGCACCAGTGTAAGAGTCAGGAGGACCTGAGTTCAAATGTCACCTCAGACACTTGACACTCACTAGCTGTGTGACCTTGGGCAAGTCACTTAACCTCAATTGCCTCATTCTGGGTCATCTCCAGTCATCCTGAGGAATATCTGGTCACTGGATCCAGATGGCTCTGGAGGAGAAGTGAGGCTGGTGACCTGCACAGCCCTCCCTCACTCAAAACAAAGTCAAGTGCAAGTCATGTCATTATTTCTCTGATGGCATGGTCTTCTTCAGCAATGAAGGATGAACACACCCACATGTTAGCTGTGTGACTCTGGGCAAGTCACTTAACTTCCATCTGCCTCAATTTCCTCCCTGTAAAATGGGGATAATAATAAAACCTACCTCTGAGAGTTGTGAAGATAAAATGAGATAATCTCTTTAAAGTGTTTCAAAATTTCCAAAGTGCTGTATAAATGTGAACTGTTAGTATGGGCAACAAGAATTTCTGGAAAAAAATTCTGTGAAATCAGAAAATAAAACAGCAATAAAAAGTATCGCTTACTGTAGCTGCTCCCCCTCTCTTGGCGTCTGTAATGTATTCATTGATTGTTCAAAACTCATGGACAATTAGAAGTGAAAAATAATTAAAATTTGTTTCATACACGCACACACACACACACACACACACACACACACACCACTCCCATTTTACAGATGTGTACCCGAGAGATTATGCAGTTTACTGTTGGGCATACAAGTAACTCAAACCCTGGTATTTTCACTACAGGACCAGGGCTTCTTGAACTGGGCCCAATTGCCTCTCTATCTCCTCTGCCTACCTCCCGCCTGCCTCTGTACTATTTTCCCCCTGTATTGTGGCTGCTGGTGAGTTCCATTTCTCAACAGTCATTTTCTTTTAATGTTTTGTAGATTCTGCTGACCATGGACATTCTACTAGGAACCCTGAGCCATAGGAGAGTCAGAAACAGAATGTCTTATTTGGAATATTATATTAAAAAAAACCACACTCTCAGACTTTCCTCTGAAATTGATCTCATGTGGATTTCATGGAATATTTAATTGCTGGTAGAGCCAACATCTCTGCTTGAATAAAATGTTACATGAAGAATGATAAAGATTGAAACACTAAATGCATCTATATTGATTATGGCTTCTGTAATGATATCTGGGGGAATTGAGGCTGGGGACCAGATGGAGTTTTGGGGAATGGATGTGTCTTACAAAATATATAAGATTAGTATAATTGATGATTCATGCTAGGGAATTTCTCTGTCTCTGTTCCTGCCCTCTCTCTACTCTGCCTTTTCCTCTCCTTCCCTACTTTCCTTCCTTCCTTTCTTTCATTGTTCCTCCTTTTTTCCTTGCCTCATCCCTGTCCTTTCTCCTTCTCTTCTTTCTTCCTTCTTTTTCTATCCCTCCCTTTCTTCTTTCTTCCCTTCCTTCCTTATTTTCTTTCTTCTTTCCTTTTTCTCTTCCTTCCTCCCTTTCTTCCTCCTTGAAAGGGACTACAGTGATCAACTAGATATACCCATATCTGAGAAGATACAGAAAGAAGAAAATAGATTCTGGAATGAGAGAACCTGGCTTCAAAAAAAGATACTTCGGAGTGGGCCTCGGTTGACTTATTTGTAAAATGAGAGTTTTGGACTAGATGGTATCTGAGGTTCTTTTAAATTCTCCTCACTTATAGCATATCAAACAAAACTTCATTTAGTCTTCTCTCAATGGCATCTGGCAGTAGGAGATCCACAATTTCCTCAGGCAGCTCTCCTTATATTGGGACTGGTCAATTTAAATGTGAGTACCTCTGCCCATCTTACAAATCATGATCTCTCCAAACCTGGCCATACTACATGACTCTTGTCCATATCCTCCTGCAAGTAATATACGTGAGTCCATCCAAGCTTCTGGTACCATTCTTTAAGCCTTCTGATATTTCAGGAATCTATGACTTCCCCATATGATCATGTATCCCTCGAATAATTTCCTATTATTTATTCTTTCTACAAGAATTTATTAAAAGCACTTAACATGTACAAATCATAGATACGTGCTGTGGGAAAAGAAAAATAAAATATTTCAGAAAATTCACCATCAGCTAATGAGGCTACTCCTTACAAGAGCAACCCAGGGCAACAGAGAAATTCTTGGCTCCAGAGTCAGGAGAGGTCTAGCATGAATTCCATTTCTGAAACTTACCTTCTACTTAACCAATTCCTTTAATCTCTCTGGAGCCTCAGTTTCCTCACATGGTAACTGGGACTAATGATAACCATAGTATTTTGCCTGTCTAAATTTTTACAAGGATTTAATTAGATACTGTGCTTAATCTTAGGATGCTCTAGAAGTTCTGCTGCCATTATCTCTATAGTTATTGTCTTAAATAAGGCGTAACTTTCTTAATAATCAAGTGAGAGTGAAGAAATTAGTGGGAAGAGTGATGGGGAGAGATCTTTCAAAGCTAAGGGGTACATGTCAACTGTGGCACCCTCTCAAGCTCATACACACATGCATATATATGCACACACGTGCACACATGCACACATACAAGTTCTCTCTCTCTCTCTCTCTCTCTCTCTCTCTCTCTCTCTCTCTCTCTCTTTCTCTCTCTTCCTAGTTCATTCTCTCGTTGTGGTATCTTTCTGCTAAGTTCGGGTATTATAGGATAAGAGAATTTAGTTTTGCTTTTTTTTTTAATATGAAGTGAATGACATTTTTCTTACCTTTTCCAGAATATTTGTCAGTGAGGCAAATTTCTAGAAATTTTCTATGTGACACCCCCCAATTGATATGCAGAGGGGCTTAGTATATGTAGGAGAAGCTCTCACTACTGGCTGTAGCAGGGAGAATCTGGAATATTCCCCTCAGAAATGCCAGACATCCTCACGTTCCTGGCACTGTCTGGCTCTGGGCTTGGTAACAGCTATTCCCGCTGTGCTGAATGATCAGTTAATATTCTTGAAAGGAAGAAGAAAAACCACAGCCAGGAAAGGATAAGGAGGCAGAAGAGAATGTGATCATTATGCAGCTAAAAGAAAGTAATGCCCCAAATTCAGGGATGTGCAGTGATAGCACTCTTGAGGATATGGAGAGTGAGACCAAGAGATAAACAGAAAGAGGAGAGAGACAGAGACACAAAAAAAGAAAGACAGAGAGACAGAAAGAGAAACAGAGACAGAAACAAAGGGAGGGATAGAGACAGGGACAAAAGGAGAGACAAAGATGGACAGACAAAACAGAGAAACAGAAAGGCATTACAGAGAAATTCATATATGTGAAAACAAAGAGAGGCAGACACAGAGAGAAACATAAAGAGACTGGCGGGAGCAAAGATCAGTGACAAAAAGAAAGAGACAGACATACAACATCAGAAAGAATTAGGCAGACATAGACAGGAAGGGGAGAGACACATATAGAACAATCTCTCTGTCTCTCTGTCTCTGTCTCTCCTTCTCTCTCTCTCTCCCTTCTCTCTCTCTCTCTCTCTCTCTCTCTCTCTGTCTCTCTTTCTGTCTCTGTCTGTCTCTGTCTGTCTGTCTCTGTCTCTCTCTCTGTCTCTCTCTCTGTCTCTCTCTGTCTCTCACGCACACACATACATACACACACATGCACGTTGCTCTTTAGACACCTGTGTGCACACACGTGTGTGCATGTGTGTGTGCATGCAGATGTGTGCAGGGGTGGGTGCACAAAGCCAGGTTTGATCTTGTCAAGAATTTGGTGACTCAGAATTTTAGGGCTTAGGTTTCTACACCTGTTGAATGTAAGTTCTTGGACAACCAGGACTGCATTCTATTTAATCATTGCATCCTCTGTCCTGAGCCCAGTGATTTGAATTGCATGTGAACTGGCCCAAAGCCAGAGGAGTTTGTTGCCAGCAAATTTGCATGAGAAAAGCAGGAATTCCAAACCAGAGATTGGAAGATGATGCCTCTGGGAAAGTCTACATGATTTTTTTCTTTGTTTTCTTGGTTGCTGTTTCTTGTCTTCTCTTCATCTGAATGGGGAGGACCGAAGGAAAGGAAGCCAAGTTTCCTCAGACCCACAGTCCCTTGTTTCTGTTGTCTTTTATTTGTTTTAATTTAATTTTAATTTGTGTTCAAATCTTGCCCTAGAAACTTATTTAGCTGCATGGCCCTGGGGAAGTCATTTAACCTCTCTCAGCCTCAGTTTCCCTTATTTGTAAAGTGAGGATAATAGCAACACCTTCTTCACAAGGTTGTTATGAAATCAAAGGAGATAATAAATATAAAGTCTTTTATAATCCTAAATACACACTAGCTCCTAGGCTTTCTTATTAAATGATAGTTATACAAACATCTAAGCAGGAATGCAAGGTAACAACTAAGAAATGGCTG
Organism: Notamacropus eugenii; assembly: GCF_028372415.1. Taxonomy (NCBI): domain Eukaryota; kingdom Metazoa; phylum Chordata; class Mammalia; order Diprotodontia; family Macropodidae; genus Notamacropus; species Notamacropus eugenii. The sequence goes on along the minus strand of NC_092872.1, from coordinate 251,143,166 downwards.
AAGTGAAAGTGGACTTTCTAGCCCTAAATTCAACGATAACTTGGGACAGAGATTGAAAAACATTGCATTGAAAAGGCTCCCTCTCCTTAGGGAGAGAAATCCTTTTTTCTTCTACTATGATGACTTCATGCAGTTTCCAAAAGAGCTGATGCTTAGCCTTAGGGCTCTAATCCAAGAGGAAGGTGAGAGAGATCATTCCTCCTCATGTGAAGAGGAGATAAAAGCTGCTGGATTTTTTGGTGAATATCATCCTTGTGGTAAGTGGAGATAATGTCATTGATTAAGGACCTTCTGCTGTCAGGCACCTGGCCAAGCACTGAGGATACAAGGAGAAGTAAAAGACAGTCCCTGCCCTCAAGCAGTTCACAATTTAATGGGGGAGATAGTATCCTGGAATTTAGAGCTGAAGGAATTTTTAATAATCAAGTAGTCAATTCTCTTCTTTTAAGTTGTTTATTTTTTTTTAATTTCCTTTTGTTTTTGTACTATAGTTGTTTCTGCTTAACACCCCACGTTGAATTTCCTCAGTTAAAAAGTCCAATCCAATCCTATTGAAGTCAACAACCATTAGACTTCAATTATTTTCTAGGCATTTTGCTAATACCATTAATTAGATCTCAATTATTTTCTGGGCATTTTGCTAATCCCTAGATTTACAAAGAGGGGTAGCTAGATGGTGCAGTGGATAAAGCACCAGTGCCGGAGTCAGGAGGACCTGAGTTAAAATGTCACCTCAGACACTTGACACTTACTAGTTGTGTGACCTTGGGCAAGTCACTTAACCCCAATTGCCTCATCCTGAGTCATCTCTAGTCGTCCTGATGTATATCTGGTCACTGGATTCAGATGGCTCTGGAGGAGAAGTGAGGCTGGTGACCTGTACAGCCCTCCCTCACTCAAAACAAAGTCAAGTGCAAGCCATGTCTCTGATGGCATGGTCTTCTTCGACAATGAAGGACGAATACACAATTTACAAAGACAAAAAAAAAAAATCAAAGCAATCCCTTCCTTCAGGGAACTTTTATTTCACTGGGGAAAATATCATGATAAGTAAATACAAAATGCATAGAAAGTGGGGGGAGACAATTGGTAACACTGAATGGAAGTAGGGTTAAAGATGTCAATGAAAACCTAGTGTCCCAATGTAAGTGGCAACACATTCAGTTAGGTCTTGAAGGAAGTTAAAAATCACTAGAGGGAGACAAGAGAAGAGAGAAAGCCTTACAGATATGGGGGACAGCTTGTGCAAAGGCAAGAATAATCATCACAATGACTAGAACATACCACATTCTGCATGCGTGCTGCATTCAAGTTTTTAAGAAAAGTATGGCAGAGATATGTTTCAGCCTCTGTTCTTCAGGATTGAGATATTGGGCACAACAATTGATCAAAATTCAGAAACTTAATAACAGTAATAACTAGATTTATATAGTGTTTTCTACATGCCAGGCACTGTGCTGCTATGTACTTCACAATTATTATTTCATTTGATCCTCATGGCAACCCTGGGAGAGAGGTGCTATTATTATCCCCATTTTACAATGAGGAAACCAAGGCAAAAAGAGGTTAAGTGATTTGCCCAGGATCACATACCTAGGAAGTGTCTGTGGATGGATTTAAACCCAGGTCTTCCTGACTCTAGGGCCAGAGCTCCATCTGTTGTACAATCTAGCTATCCTACTAGTGGAGTTTTCATTTATATCATTGTAGTCAGGTATATTGTTCTCTTGGTTCTGCTTTATTACCCCTGCATCAGTTCATATAAGCCTTCTTATATTTCTCTGAATTCTCATACTTCTCCTTTCTAATGGTGTGGTATTTTCTATATTAATTATATTATATTATATCATATCATATCATATCAAATTGTATCATATCATATTATATTACAATCATATCATATCATACCATATCATATCATGTCATATCACATCACATCATATATTATATTATTTTTTTATTATATCATGTATCATATATCATATATTACATTATATTAATCATATCATATCACATCATATTGTACTACACTGTATTATATTTATTATACTATATATTACATCATATTTTATGTTATATTATATTATATTTTGTTATGTTATGTTATACCATATCATATTGCTTTGATTGTGTTATATTGTGTCATGATGTATGATGTTGTATTATGTTACATTGCATTGCATTGTGTTATGTTATGTTACTACATTATAATTATAAAGCATGTTTAGTCCTGCAGTTTCTGAGTCAATGGGAACCTTTCAATTCTACTCTTTTTTTGCTAACGCACCAGTACTTCTATTACCATTTATTTTAATATGGGAGCTTTTCTTTTATCTTTTACCTCTTAGTAACTCCCTCACTTTGCGTATTAGGAAAGTGAAATACACAGAGGTAAAAAGACTTGACCAAAGGAGATAATAGAACTAGGATTCAAGCTTCTGCCCTCTCAGTATGCCAGGTGTTCCTAGGGATCGGGGTTAGTCAGGTTCCATCCATCCTGCTGCTCCAGAGTCTTGTCTTTGTCCTTTGTTCTCGAAGAGGACCATGACATCAGGATGATGACATGACTTGCAGTTGACTTTGACTAGAATGAGGGAGGGCTGTGCAAGGTCACCAACCTCACTCTCTTCTCCTGAGTCATCTGGATACGGTGGGCTGATATTCATCAGGATGGGTGGAGATGGCCCAGGATGCAATGTGAGATCCTGGCCCTTTCAGGCTAAGGTCTTATTACATTCTCACTTTGAGTGAGATACACTCATTCAATGAATAAGCTTCTTTCCTACATACAAGGAGAACCTGTGCAAAGACTTGAAAATGAGAGATGAAATACCATGGCTGAGGAATACAATGGATGGGTTCTCTTGATTATAGTGAATGAAGGGAATTAATGTAAAAAAAAAGTCTGGAAAAGAAAGTTTGTGCTTGATCTTAGAGTTCATAGGGGGCCATTGAAGTTTATTGAGAAGTGAAACTCAGAAGAAAGGACAAGCCAAGTTGGCATGAGATCAATAGCCCTGTCTGTACAAAGATGGTAAAATACATGAGACTATGCATTGTGAAAAGTGACCCTGGTGTTAGTGGAAGAAGAGAAGGCAGAGGGTATGATGGGAAGAATTTCTAGTAGGAAGCACTGGGTTAAAATTCTAGATTTGCCAATCACTCACTAAGGCTAAATTCACTTACCTTCTCAGGGCCTTAGTTCTTCATTTGTAAAATTAGAAATTTAGTACTCTTTCTGTTTATCCCTCTGTGTTCCTCTCTGTCTGTCTATCTGTCTCTCCCTCTCCCTCTTTCTCTCTGTGTGTCTCTGTCACTGACTGACTGCTCATCTCCTCTCTCTCTCTCTCTCTCTCTCTCTCTCTCTCTCTCTCTCTCTCTCTCTCTCTCTCTCTCTCTCCCTCTCTCTCAAATTAGCAATATTAAAAAGAGAGATGAAAGGGAAGCAGTGGAAAAACCATAGGGAGAAGGAAATAGAGAGAGAAGAAAAGGGGAAGAGGGTGGGAGACAGCCTGTCCATGATATCATATCTTCAATGTCATTAATGAAAGGAAGAAGCCTCATGAGGAATGGTGAGAAGCAGATGTAGCATACCCCCCCCCCCCCCCCCGCCTTTCCTTCCTACCACAGCTGAGTCCCCGTTTCTCCTCAGGGCCTTCATTTCTGTGGGAGAGTAGAGTTGTGTCAGCTCTTTTCTGCACCCATATGGTTGATGAAGTATATTCAGAGACAGTGGAAAAACCACATTAATAATTAAGGTCATTGTCATAAATATAACAGTAGTTGCATAACCAAGATTCTCATCGGAGGGAGATTTATAGGGGGAATTATTAACTCTAACAGCTATTTTATCTTGAAGCAGTGGGCATGAAATAGGATGACCTGTTATCTATTACCTCCTGGGACTTCAGTCCTGGTATTGGCCAGATTAATAGCATTGTCTAGTTAGTTTAGCCTTGAAAGGAGAGTCAGGAGACCTTAGTTCGAATCTTCACACCCTCCGCTGACTGGTGCTTCCATCATTCTCATCTTGACTCAACTAGAATGGTGAGGGGACAGGACACCATGTCATAGAAAAATTGATTGAAAGAACTGGGGATGTTTAGCCTAGAGAAGAGAAGATTTGGGGGGAGGGGTTGGTCTTTCAGTATCTAAAGAATTAGCACATGATATGTTTTTCTTCTACCAAGGTATCTCTCCTTCATGCATCAAAAGTCATTCGAGATTCCCTGAAAGATATTATAATGAAAACAATCTTGTTCAGTGACTTTCTGAGCATGAATACAAGACAAGATAGAAAATGGGAAAGTACAGTCTCAACAGGAAAGTTTGCAACTATGATAAAAGAGATCCAGGCAGAGTCAAAGTTGATGCCAAAGTCCCCCAATATTCCTACTTGTAGGTGGGATTGTGTTGATAATATCATCTCCTCAAAACACTTCAGACTTTTCTAGAAAGGATTCATAGCTTCTCAAAAGGGTCAGAACTGATCATCAACATGAGAAAGACTGAGTAGATGAAGAATATGTACTGTTTAATTATGACACACAATTTGATGGACAACTTTTAGATCTTTTCTGTCAGTATGTGTGTCTGGAACAAGCAGTAAAAATGGACAAGTTGTTACAAGAACAAGAAAAAAACAGGATGAGAGTGAGTTGGATTGCCTTCCACAAACTGCAGAATGAATTACTTCAAATTTCTCCCAGAAACAAAGGGCACATTTCAATATCAATATTGAAGTCATGTGGACTTTTTCTTTTTACTATAAGACATGGAATACAGTCTCCAAAAAACTAAAAATTAATATCAGGCAGAGGACAATGATGAGTGTGACATGGCCGTCACACAATAAATGATAAACTTTAAAAACAACAAGAATAAAAGGTGTCATCAGGGAAGAATATAATTGGATAAAAGAGACATGGGCTGATCACAAAGTGAGACTAAGGAATGGTAATTTGAGGAAGCCCCCCCCGCCCCCAACATGATGAGTAGACCATCTATGGCAAACTTAGACTCTCACAGAATAAGTGAACATAGATAGGTTGGGATCTACATCTTTGGAAGGAATGTCCAAATCAATGAGATCATGGATCCAACTGAGAACTTTAAGTCATGGAGAAGATGGATTACCTTGTACTGCTTGAACTCAGAGAACAGACATTGTACTATATAGGGAAGGTAAAGGGAGAAAATTTAGGCTTGATATTTGCAGCGAAAAATAAAGCTCTAATAATGAAAGCTATCAAAGATGTCATAGAGAAGACTCTTGTTCAGTTATGGAAAAGATCTCTATTTCTGAGGTTCCTTCCAACTCTGAGATCCAGTGATTTCCATCTCTAAAATGAGGTTCATGACATTTGATTCCTTTTCATGCAAATACTTATTTATTTGTATCAATCATGATGCAAAAACTTTGACATTAATGAATTCCAGAGTTGAGGGAAAGAAGAACAATGTGATATAGGTGGTTTTGCGAGGGAATGGTGTAGATGTGGTGGATATTCTTTTCTCGGCTCTTCTTACATCATTCTGCATCAGTTCATATGATAACATCAACAATCATAATAGTAACATCTATGTAGGTCTTACTGGGTGCCAGGTACGATGTTAAGCATTTATAATTATTATCTCAAGCAATCCTCACAAGAACTCTTGGATGTAGGTGCTATTATTATCCCTATAGATTTTTCTGTGTTTCTCTGTAAGCATCATATTCATTATTTCTTACAACACAGTAATCTTCCATTACATTCATGAACCACACTCTGTTTAGACCTTCCCCAGTCTGTGGACATTTGCTTTGCCTCCAGTTGTTTGTTACTCCCTTTTATCTCTTTGTTGTTGTTCAGCTATTTCAGTCATGTCCAGCTCTCCTTGACCCCATTTGGTTTTCTTGGCAAAGGATTTGCCATTTCCTTCTCTGGCTCATTTTACAATGAGGAAACTGAGGCAGACAGGGTTAAGTGATTTTCCCAAGATCACACAGTTAGTAAGTATCTAAGGCCGCATTTTTACTCAGGAAGATGAACCTTTTTGACTTCCAGCCTGGCACTCTATCCATTGTGCCACAGAATGGTGGATCTATTGATCTCTTTCTCTCTGTTCCTATTATCTCATTTGATGCACGGTCTTGGTAGCTTTAGGTCACAATTCACCAGGCAAAAGGTATCTATGTGACATTCTAGATGCAGAGATAAAACTAAGTAGAATGAGATCAGACACCGTGAGTGTCCTGGTTTGGCTCCAATGCAGTGTGTGAAAGGAAGCATCACAGAAGCTAAGTCTCACAAGGCCATTTCATAGACAGGAGAGGTGAGGCCCGAATAGGTGAATAGGCTGACCCATGATAACACAGGGTTAAATGACAGAGTAAGTAGTTGAACTCAGGGCTTCTGACTCCATTTCTATTTTCTTCCAAATGAGATAATCATTGTACAACTCTTAGCACAGTGGGCCAGACACATAGGAAGCACCACATAAATGTTAGCTGTTGTTTTCTCTCTGGCATGTTAATGGTCTTAACTCATCAGGAACATATGGATCAAGTTTTGGGGAAAGCTGTCTAAAAGATGTCTTCTTTAAGCTTCTCAAGAAGCTTGATAATTTGCCTTGCAAACATCATGGATTATCCTATGCTATAGGTATCTAAAGATTTTTTCTTTCTGAGCACAACCTAAACTCCCATGCATTACACACACTTTATCCTGTCTTGAACACTCTTATTCCATAGCTGGACACAAAACATATTCCGATGCTTTTCTTCTGAATTTTTGCTCCTTAAAGAGAGAGATCCTATGATGTTGCCAGCTCTGTTTTAAAGTGTGTGTATTTATTTATTTTTTGAGTGACAGTAGTCTATTCAGTTCCTTTAGCACCTTGACCTAGTTGCACTGACCCAAAAAAAAAAAAATCAGCCTGAAACAGAGAACAATAATTGAAGTAACTGAAGCACTCAGTTTTATATGATCAAGTGACAATAATTGGTAGGTTGCCCATTGACCTCCCTCTGTCTTTTGGACAAGGGAGAAAGAGATTTAACCAAAGAAATGAGCAGCACAGAGAACAAAGAGGTAATCATGGATGGAGTTAGCTCAAGGTCATCTGCAGGCAGATTAGTTTCATTGTCATTTTTCCACAGGAAATTTGCTTTTAAAACTGACAAGTATCATTTCTATAATCAAAATTAATTAGAATTGGTCACAGAGGGTTTCAAAGAAGTAGTTCATTCTATAACGACAGATTCAATAGAATGTAAGCTCCCCTAGGGCAAGGACTAGAGATAGTCAATAACCATGTCTGAAATTCACACATTTTTCAGTTATGTCTCTTGGAATTCCCTAGTTTCCTTCGACGCTTGGTTTAAGTGTTTAAGCAAGTGCTACATAAGGCCTTTCCTGATGCAACTAACTGACCATGAGGGGCTACCTAACACTCATTCTCCTTCCCTCCCCAAAATCACCCTTCTATATTTTGTGCATATGTGTGTATATATGTGTATGTATATGTGTATATATGTATGTATGCACAACTATATGTGTGTACTGTGTCTCTCTAAAGTCATATAGGTGTTGTGAGGCTAGAGATTATTTTAGTTCTGAATTTCTTTCTCTCTCTCTCTCTCTCACTCTCTTTCCACACACATGCACACACATACACACACACATATACACACACACTTCTATTTCTCTATCTTCTCATTTATTTATCTTTATCCCTAATAGCTAGCACAGTGCCTGAAACATGTTAGGCTCTTAATAAACACTTTTAAAAAGTTGTACACAGAATGGGAACTCAGTTTCTTTATTTCTCTATATATTCTCTTTATTTCTCTATATAAATGCTATTATTAATAATATCGATATTATTATAACAAAGAACAAAAAGGAAAAAGGAGTTAAGCAAACAGCACATCAATTGAGTGTAGTGTGCATGGTGCTACACACCCACGTTCCCCCACTTCTGCAAAGAAAGGAGGGAGGTCGTGCTGCCTTTCTTTCCAGAACTAATAATCAATAAATCAGTCAATAAAGAAACTACTCTGTGTCAGGAAGTTTATATTAGGCATTGAACTTCAAAGATACATGTAAAGAAAATCCTGTCTTCAGAGAGCATATATTCTAATGCCAAGCAGTCAGTATGAAGTTATTAGGCAGGAACAACTGAAAAGAGCTGGTATTGTTGGCCACGAACAGTGTGATCAGGCACGATATTAGGGCCACAATGATAGGAGTAATACAGTCCTCTTTTGTATTGGACAATGAGGGTATAGACCTTTCCTGACAGAGACTGAATGGGAGGTTTCTTGAGTTTCCCCACATATCCTCTATGTCATCAGTTACCCAGATAATCCTATGAATGTGTATAATTGCTCCATTAACATCTTTCCAGAAACCTGTTCTCTCCATAAATATATTCAAGCATCAAATGAACAAGTGAGGCAAGCTATTTTGAGAACAGACACAAAGAAACTTACTGCAGTCTTTACCAAGTTTACTTCATCACCAGAAAAGGTCCCATTCTTTTTTCCAGACCAAGAAGGGGAAACTATATGCCTTTGCATTAACCGTCCTGGCCTTAATGAGAGAACTCACACAAACCGCTGTCCATTTTCATTAACGTTGAAAATTCTGGGAAAGATAACAGAGTATAGGACAAGTAAATTATATGCATGTTATGTATGTGTGTGTGTGTGTATGTGTATGTGCAGGAGTGTATGTGTGTGTGCACATTAGGTTAAGGAAGAGATAACTATAAGTCTACCCAGACTGAGACAGGAAATGAATGGAAAATTAACTTTTGCACTCACTATGGTTACTTTGACCATCACATGATATCTGGGTTGGCTATCAACTCAAATTCATTCTCATATTTTGTCAATAGGTACCTACAAGCCTAAAGAAGTATGGTGGAACAGAAAGTAGCGTCAGAGGACCTGATTTCAATTACTGACTTCCGTCACTCTCTATGTGACCGTAGGTAAGTCATTCAATCTCTCTGCTCCTCAGTTTCTTCATCTGTAAAATGAAGACTTGAACTATTTTATCTTTAAGGACCCTTCCCACTCTAAGTGTGTGAGTATGGTCCTGAATCAGTGTGCCATGGTGTACTTTGATGAAATTCTCTTCTTTCTACCTATAGAAAGGTATACCTATACCTTCTTCTCTACCTTTCTACCTATATGTACAAGCATATGTGTTCTAGGCATACAAGGTTTTAAAAAATATCTCCAAAAGGAATTATATCATAAACCAGAGATAATATGCCTTTGGCCAGACCCATTTAGTAGTGCTAAGCTTCATACTAGGATTCAGAGGCTTACAAGAGCAGCTGGTCCACATTAGGACAACCTAGAATTGACTCCCACCACCAAGAGTCAAGACCTTGCAGTGTTTCCTGTGCACCATAAGTTGATTTCAAAAATAAATTATTATTGATATCATTTGTTTTACATTACCTACATTTCCCATTGAATCCATCCTTCCCTCCTTCCTCCCATCCCAGAGTCATCTTTCTTGCAACTAAAAATGAAAAAGGTAAAAAAAGGAAGCACAATTGAAAACTTCAGACATGGAGTGCAGTAGTTCTTATCCATAGGCTTGCACCTCCACAAAAGGAATATAAGAAGTACTGTAAATGTTTGCTGTCAATTTATCACAGTCTTTTTTTTAATTCCTCAAGTTAAACCACAATTCTTTGTCTCATGAGGGTGTGATGGTGACCCTAAATTCTAGAAGTCTATTCCAATAGTATCCAAGGCCAGAAGGACTTTGTGTAGAGATCAAACATTAGATTATTGCTTAAGAGCCCACCTCCCTAATTTTCATGAGCCCTGTTCCCAAAAGGTTGACCAAGTGATGATAAATCAATCAACCCTTCACCAATGTTTATTAAGGCCCTACTATGTTCCAGTCCCTAAGGTTGGTGACAGGGATAAAGGGTAAGATAAAAACAAAATAGCCTCTGTGTTCAAAGTGCTTACATCATGATGATGATGATGATGATGATGATGATGATGATGATGATGATGATGATGACGATGATGCTATGATAATAGTGATAGTTCTGATAGTAATGGTGGTTTTGGCACAGTAGATAGAGTAGATAGAGTCATGAAGTCAAGAATGTTCCTGAGTTCAAATCAGATCTCATACACCTACTAGCTATATGATCCTGGGCAAGTTACTTAACCCTGTTTGTCTCAGTTTTCTAATCTGTAAAATGAGCTGAAGAAGGAAATGGTAAATCACTCCATTATCTTTACTAAGAAAACCCTAAATGGAGTCATGAGGAATTGGACATGACTGAAATTGTCTAAACAACAACAACACCCATAAAGACTTCCTACTAGGATGCAGAGTGGGTTGCAAATTACATTAGTGGAAGGAGTCTCCTTCCACACAAATGAAATCATAGGTATTTAAAATAACGTTCCTATTTTTCAACTTCATTAAAGAAGGGGACCTTTAAGGAACGAAATAGAAGAGGGCCTTCTAAGAACATTTAATGCCTGGAAGGAATTACAGTTAAAAAAAAAAAAAAAGAAAAATATCCCCTTCAGTCTCATATTTGTGACTCAAACCAAACCTTTTACAAAAAGACTGTTCCTCCTGGTTCAGATGAATGGCAGGCCTTAGTATAAATCCCGTGGGCACAGAAAGCATTTGCCTGCTAGTAATAATGTATTGCTCCCATCAGTTGATGTTGGCAGAGAAAAATTATCCTGTCATGGACAGGGCATTTCTGGCAATTAACTTCTCCTTGGAGACTTGGTGTCACCTCAAAAGGGCATAGTTACCAGCATGATGGACAACAACAAAAAATTCATTCCTCTTTTTTAAAAGCCCATAATCAATCAGAATCATCTATGCAGTAAGTATTGTTATCTACCAGTTCTTTTTATATATTACACACATGCCCTGGGCCAGGAACATACTACAGATATACTTATAGATAACCTTAAAATTTGGTGCCAGAAGGAACAATGAGGGAGGGGGATGGAACCCTGGTCTGTGTTCAGAGTGTCTAGAGTGAGATCATGCTGGGAAGTTCATGAAAGCCTCAGTGGTATTGCTACCAGGAAAATAGAAGAGTGTCACTGAAATTCCAAAAGGAAGTCCTCTGGGCACACTATCCCATCTTACAGGAAGGATACTCAGGACTGATAAGGGCAAAAATTCTTATCTACCAGAATAGTGAGTAGCTATACTGGCTTGGAGATATCTAGGGTTATATCTGTGTAGGTCATTATCATACGATCACAGATTCTAAGCTGGAGGGGCTGTTTAGTTCAACTCCTTGTTTTACAGAGAAGCAAACTATGGTCTGAGTAGCCTAAATCTACCAAAGTTACATGGATAGGTATCCAAGGTAGAATTTGAAGCCAGGTCCCCTTGCTCCAGAGTGAGTACACTTTCCTCTGCAGAACGCTGCTAACTCCCAAAAACCTGAGAATTAGGCTGGCTACGTGACTTAGCCAAGATTGCAAACTGGGCAACATCAGAGCCAGTATTCCACTGAACCAGAGCAGTAGCAGTTGATACAATGATCCCAACAAAACTGTGGCAAATCTTACAACTTTGTCTCTTATCCCACAATCTTTTTTTTTTTTTTTGCTAATTTTAATAGACAGTAGAACCTTGGTTTATGAGTAACCTGGCTTACATATGCTTTACCGGACAAGAAAAAATTTATCTCAAAATGTGTCTTGCAGGACAAACAAAAATTCACAGTGTGGACATCATGTTTGGACTTGAATGGCTTGTGAAGGGATGACACTCAACTAGGGCAATGGTTTGGCTTTTTTTGAACTCATATAAGATTGCATGCCATCTTGGGGAGGGAATGGGAAGGGAAGGAGGAGAAAATTTAAAACTTATGGAAGTGATTGTTGAAAACTTAAAATAAATGAATGAATTTAAAAAGTTGTAAAAAAAATGAGTGTTGTTAGATTCCTAGTCAGAAGCAAACATGAAAAAACATCAGTGAGTCAAAATGAGAAAGTGATTCTAAAAACTGAAAAATATGTAAAGGCAGTGGTGTTAGTCTTACATTTAGTGAAAGTAGCATAAGAGATAACATTCTGAAATCCCCCAAATCCCCGATATTCTCATAGTAGGAAAGTCTCCTTCCAAGCAATAACCTTTCCTCCTCCTCCTCCTCCCTCAAGTCTCCCTCACACCAGCTATGACTTGTCAAAGGTAAAGTGCAGGTTAATTTATTTTATTTTGGGTTTATATTGTGTACTAATCGTTGCTATTGTATTTAAGGCACATTAGGGACAAAAAATTTACTTAAAATTATAAATAATTATTTTTCTATGGGAAAATTCACTTTGAGATATGAACAAATTGCATGATGAACAGAATTTCAGAATGAATTAAATTCATAAACCAAGATTTTGCTGTATATAATTTATTAATTTTTCAATTTTCAACATTCACTTCCAAAAAAAATCTGAATTCTAAATTTTCTCCCCATGTCTCTGAACCCCCCTACACACCCCAGGATAGTCTGTGTCCCATCCACCCCTTCCTCTCTTCTATCAACCCCGCATCTTCCATTCCCTTCCCCTCTATTTTCCTGTAGGGCAAAACAGAGTTCTATACCCCTTTGCCTATACATCTTATTTCCCAGTTGCATGCAAAAACAATTTTTAACTTTCATTTTTAAAGCTTTGAATTCCATATTCTCTCCCTTCCTCCCTCCCTACTCACCTTCATTGAAAAAGCAAGCAATTCAATATAGGTCATACATGTGCAGCCATGCAAAACGCTTCTATAGCAGTTATTTTGTGAAAGACTAACCACATTTCCCTCTTTCCTGTCCTGCCCTGCATTTTATTCTGTTATCTTTCTTGATCTGTTCATCCACAATAGTGTTTGCTTCTGATTATCTTTTCCCCTAATTTGCTTTCCCTTTCATTATCTTCTCTCTCCTATCCACTTCTCCCCTGCATTCCTGCAGGGTAAAATAAATTTCCATATCCAATTGAGTGTGTGTTATTCCCTCCTTAAGTCAATTCCCATGAGAGTAAGGCTCACTTATTCTCTTGACACTCCCCTCTCTTCCTATCCATTGTATAAGCTCTTTCTTCGCTCTTTTATGTGACATAATGACTCTCTTTCTCTTAATTCTAGTACATTTCACTAAACAGTAAATTTCATTTTTTAATTATTCTCCCTTCATATTCAGCTCACCCTGTGCCCTCTACATCTACCAATCTATCTAGCTATCTGTCTGTTTGTCTGTCTGTCTGTCTGTCTGCCTGTCTGTCTGTCGGTATGTCAGTCTGTCAGTCTGTCTGTCTGTCTATCCATCTATATTTATAGACAGATATAGATATATATATATACGTATATATATATACACACATATACATATCCCTACCTATACATACACATATATAATACACACATACATACATATCCATACATACCTACATATATAGATAGATAGATCTATAGATATATAATCTCTCTAACTACCTTCATACTGAAAAAGGTCTCATGAATTACAAATATCATCTTTACATGTAGGAATGTAAACAGTTCAGCTTTCAATGATTTCCTTATGACTTCTCTTTCTTGTTTACCATTTCATGTTTCTCTTGATTCTTATATTTGAAAGCCAAATTTATTATTCAGCTCTGGTTTTTCCAAAAAGAATGCTTGGCAATCCTGTGCTTCATTGAAATTTGATTTTTCTCCAAGAGTATTAAACTAAGTTTTTCTCAGTAAGTGATTTTTTGTTTTAATCCTATCTCCTTTGACCTCTGGAATATCATATCCCAAGCCCTCCTGTCCCTTAGCATAGAAACTGCTAAATCTTGTGTTGTCTTGGTTGTATTTCCACAATACTTGAATTGTTTCTTTCTGTCTGCTTGTAATGTTTTCTTCTTTACCTGGGAACTCTGGAACTTGGCTACAAAATTCCTAGGACTTTTCCTTTTGGGATCTCTTTCAGGAAGTGATCAGTGGATTCTTTCCTTTTCTATTTTACCTGCTGGTTCTAGAATATCAAGGCATTTTGTCTTGATAATTTATTGTAAGACAATGTCTAGGCTATTTTTTTGATCATGGTTTTCAAGCAGATCAATAATTTTTAAATTATCTTTCCAGGATCTATTTTCTAGGTCAGCTGTTTTTTTCAATGAGATATTTCACATTTTCCTCTATTTTGCCATTCTTTTGATTTTGCTTTATAATTTCTTGATTTCTCACAAAGTTAATTAGCTTTCATCTTCTCCATTCTAATTTTTAAAGGACTATTTTCTTCAGTGAGTTTTTGGACCTCCTTTACCATTCATCTCTTCATTGGCTTTTTGGACCTCTTTTGCCATTTGGGTTAGTCTATTTTTAAAGGTGTTATTTTCTTCAGCATTTTTTGAGTCTCCTTTAGCAAACTGATGACTTGTTTTTCATGGTTTTCTTTCATTGCTCTCATTTCTCTTCCCAATTTTTCCTTCACCTTTCTTACTTGATTTTCAAAGTCCATGGGCTAAAACCATTTCATATTTTTTGAAGGCCTTGCATGTTGCAACCTTGACCATGATGTCTTCCTCCAGTTGTATGCTTTGATTTTCCTCATGTGAAAAGATAGAAGAAAATACCTTTTTACCAAGAAAGTAACCTTCTATGGTGTTATTTTTCCCTCTTTTGGGCATTTTACCAACCAATTACTTGAATTTTGTGTCCTTTGTTGAGTTCAAGGTCTATTACCCCAAGCTTCAGAGGTTTTGTGCAGCTGTTCTCTGAGATACATTGAGGAACCTGTAAGTTCTCAGTTCCTCCAAAGTGACATGAGCAAAGAAGAGGTGTTTACTCCTCTCTTAGCCTTCACTCTGGTCTGTGTGCAACCAAAAGCACTCTTTTCTGCCCTGAACTGTGAGTGGGATTCACTCTGCACAGTCACCACCAGCTCCACCACACCAGTACTCCTCCTCACCCCAGGACTGTGACTCAGGACTGAGATGCAGATCGGCACTCAATTCTCCCACTGTCTATAGGTAGAGAGCTCCAGAAGCAACAGCTGAGGCAGAAGATGCTGCCAGCCTGGGATAGCCTGACTAGACAACGTTCCCCTCTCACCCAGGTCAAAGAGCTTTCTCACTGACTCACTGAAGCTGTCTTTGGTGTTTCTTGGTTGAGAAATCTGGAAACTGCAACAGCAGTCCATGACTCAGTGCTCTGATGCCTGCTTCAGTACTGTCTATGCTGGTGAGGGCCATACTGGGCTGTGTTCCACTATAAGCCCAGTGCAACAGACCTTTCTTATTGGTCTTCCAGGTTGTTTTAGACTGGAAATCTCTTTCACTCTGTCATTTTGTGGCTTCTGCTGCTCTAGAAATTGTTTGGAGTCATTTTTACAGGTATTTTAAGGGCTTTGAGGGGAGAGCTTGAACAGGTCCATGCTTTTACTCTACCATCTTGGTTCCACCTCCTCTTATCCCATAATCTTGTTGATGTTGTTCAGTGGTTTTTCAGTCATACCTGACTCTTTGTGACCCCATTTGGAGCTTTTTGGCAAAGATACTAAAATGGTTTGCCATTCCTTTCTCCAGCTCATTTTACAGATGAGGAAACTGAGGCAAATATTGTTAATTGACTTGCCCAGGGCCACACAGCTAGTAAGTGTCTGAGGCCAGATTTGAGCTCAGAAAGGAAAGTTTTCCAGACTCTAGTTGTGGCCCTCTATCCATTGTGCTATTCAACTGCCCTTGGTACCACACTCATAAATGATCTGCCAGTGTCCCAGGAATATACCAAAATTTATCAAACTTGAAATATCATTCATTTTCAATCCTTCATCAACCCCAAGCCCCTCTAAAAATTTCTCTTTCTGTGGTGTGTACTATTTTCTCAGTTTTCCATGTTCATCACCTTAGAGTCATCTTTGTCTTTCTTTGTGCACTACCTTAAGTTGCCAAGTCTCATCAATTCTACCTATTTGACATTTCTTGCTTCTTTTATCTTCTATCCACTTAATCTAGCTAAGTCTCTTAATACTTCTCACCTGGATTATTATAAATTGCTCCTCATTTCTCTCCATTGTTTGAGTCTTGGCCTTCTGTAATTCAAGCACTACACAATTGCCAAAATAATCTTCCTGATGCATGTTCTGGTCATGCCTTTGCTATTTCAAAACCTCTAGTGACTCCCATGTATGCTCCAGAGAAAAAAAAAAACAACTCCTTAGCTCAGTACACAAGACCTTCCATAATCTGCTTTTGCCTTACTTTTTTTTTTTAACGTGATTTCACCTTGTTATTATTTGCTTGTGTTTGACTCTATGTGGGTGCATAGATGTGGGCACATTGCATTTTCTTGAGAGAGTCACATATGCAGAATTTATCTGCCCCAACAATAGAGTACAGGTAGCATGATACCATAAGTGACTGACTCTAATGTGCCACAGAAGTGATCTTAGAGGATTTTAAGCATAGCATCCTCATTTTGCAGATAAGACAAGATTCAGAGCTACAGAGAGTTGAAGTGACCCTTATCTAGGGTCATAGAGTTGATGTCTGAGGCAGGATAGAACCCAGGTTTTCCTAAGCAAATACCACTATGGTCAGTCAACAGTTCCCAGGGGTGATCTGGGAAGACTCACTTAGAAAATAGGATAGGACCCAGCAGTCATATGCCATTGATGGTCTCTGAGTTAGGCAACAAAGCCCCAGGAGTGATGCAAAATCACTATCACTGCAAGAGAAAGTTGAAAAGGACCTGTCATGCAACTCAAACTGTAGAGTCATAGTAGCCTTGGGCACCCCTGGTTAGTTTCTTCCTGGAGTTCTGTGAATTGCTATTAATGGAGAATATGTCCAGGGACCTTTCCCTAGGGTATCACAACACAAGTAAGACTCCCTTGCCTATCTGCCAGGCAGACAGACTCTCTATTGCTCCAGAGGTTAGCAAATGCTAATCTCTACAAACAAAAAACATCCCAAATGGACCAGTGAAGCCCAGAGACACATCTGTTTCTCTACAATTCCACATTGAGGGTTTTTTCCTTTGCCCCAAGGCTGTACCTCTCTCAGACATTGTAACCTCTGACATGAATGAGATTAGCTCCCTGAAGAAGCTACTCATCCTGAGATATGGTTTGTGAACATGTTGCCAGTAGCTCTACTAAATTTCAGCAAGGTGCCTCAGGTGCCTCCCTAAAAAGCAAAGACTCCCAAATGTTAGAAAAGAAGATTAATGGGAATCTGGGAAATTGTAACATATCTATCATAAGGAAGTATGGGAACACCAGGAAACTGATAAGGAATATTGAAAAATGAAAGCTGAAAGGGAAGAGCTTGTACATGTTCATCTGGCATTGTTCAGGGGCTCAGCTTCTCAAAATTGGTGCTGGTTGTTTAGACAAAACATGGAGGAATAGAGGCAATTCATCAACCTAGCTTCTTGAAGAAATCCTTTAATAACAGAAAGCTTCCTTTGCTCGCCAAACAAAAATCAGATCTAGAGGCAGCTAGGTGGTGTAATGGATCACTCTGGACTTGAAGTCAGCAGGAATGTCTATAAAATAAACTTACTGAGTGTTTGTAATGGGCAGTCTTACATAGTGGTTACAGTACTGGACTACACTGAATAAGGAAAACCTGGATTCAAATCTAACCTCAAACCCTTACTAGCTGTGTGACCCTAAGCAAATCACTTAACATGTCTACCTTAGTTTCCTCATCTGTAAAATGGGAATAACAATAGGACCTATATCCCAGGTTTGTTATGAAGACCGAATGATGATGACATATGCAAAATCTTTGAAAACTTTAAAGTGTTATATAAATATTACTATTATTATTAATGTTATTAGAGGTAACTAGGTGGGGCAGTGAATAGAGTGCCAAGCCTGTAGACAGGAAGACTCATCTTTCTGAGTTCACTCTGGTCTCAAACACTAAAGAGCTTGTGACCTTGGGCAAATCACTTAACCATTTGCCTCAGCTTCCTCATCTATAAAATGTTCTGGAAAAGGAAATGGCAAACAGTTCTAATTTCTTTGCCAATAAAACCCCAAACAGGGTCATTAAGAGTAGGAAATGACTGAATAACAATAACTGGTAGTAGTAGTATTATAGGTAGAAGAACTGAAATTGGAAACATGGACATAAATGTTAGGCATACTCTTTGAATATTGTAAACTTAAAAACAGAAAACTCTAAAGACTTCTGAGAATTAGAAGGTAGGATTCTATGACCTAAGATGAAAAAAGGAAGTCTACTCCAGATGAATGAATGGTTCTCAGTAATACAATTCTTGTGTTGCAGACACAAAGGATTCCAATAAGGAAAAAATAGGGAGAAAGTGTTTTTAAAGAGACTGATCTCACTGCAGGGATGCTTGTGAATGAAGTCAGATTTTAAAAGAATGTGTACAAAAGAGGGAAGTGAGGATGAATAAGAACAACACAGTTCCAACAATAATAGTTGTAGGAAGGCCAGAGGTTAGTGTAAGCTATGACTTACCAAAAAAGAGGGGAGGGGTACAGACAGCATCAGGGACTTTGAGTTTTAATTCAACAGTAAGGGACATGAAGAAAAGATAGGAATACTT
Source organism: Notamacropus eugenii (assembly GCF_028372415.1). Lineage (NCBI taxonomy): Eukaryota > Metazoa > Chordata > Mammalia > Diprotodontia > Macropodidae > Notamacropus > Notamacropus eugenii. Next base: position 251,124,600 of record NC_092872.1, on the reverse strand, counting down.
TGTATGGTAGATAGAAATAAGGAAACGATCATTTATTAAATGCCTACTACATACTCGTTCCTGTGGTAAGCACTATATACATATTATTTTGTTTGATTGCTGCAATGATCCTATGATATAGGGACTATTATTTTCATTATTTTCCAACTGAAAAAACTGAGATAGATAGCACTTAATGGACTTGCCAGGGTCCCATAGCTAATAAGTGTCTGAGGTCAAATTTGAACTCCCGATCAGTCTTATATCTCCTTTGCCACCTGGGTGAAGGATTCACTACAATACAGTAAGCTAATAATACAATTGCACTTTTGGCTAAAGACAGAAGGATCTTCTGAGCAAAAAAATAAATAAAAAAACAGGACAAAGAGGATGAACATGGAATTGAAAGGGAAGATAAATTGAGATGATGGAGAACACCTGATCACCTTGCCCTGTGGGAACTCAAGATCTCTAACCTTGGGCATCTTACCTCTCAGGATACCAATTTATCTTGAGAGAGCCAGTGTGCTCTGTCAGAAAGGGTCTTGTTATGTTTATCATGCCATAGAAGTATAATAGGAAGCTAAGAGGGATAAAAGCCAATCTGGGCACAATTCAAAGGAGTCATTCCTATTAATTAAAGGTGCCTAAGTATAGGACATACTAACTTGATGAGCAGCACATGCCTTATCACTTGAGGTCTTTAAGCAGAGTCTAGACTATAGCAAAAAAGCAAAATTTAAACTTAATTATTTAATAGTTTGGGATGGAATTGAACTAAACAACTCCTGGGATCCTTTCCAATTCTCTGGTATCATAATCCTCTGGTTGGCCAACTTGGTCTGTTTGTGATATCCATGTAAAGAGAGATGAAACATTTTGTTGATACAATCCAGTCCCCTCTCTTCTTGGGATGATCATGAGAAATGTGCCAAACTAGGGCTATGCTCCAAAGAGAGACATTTTTCATCATGGTTTGGAATAACTTTTGAATATGTCTTGAAATTTTAATTAGTAAAATATGAATTATTGTTTAATCAATAAGTAGATTCACTGGGAAAAAGGAAGTATCATTTCTCTAAGGGATTCCCCATCTTTATCATTTTATAATGACCATTCCTAAGAAGGAAGTCTTCTCCCTTTGGGAAACAAGAGTAGCAATCATATTTCCTGAGGTAAGCCAAGGGGAGAACTCAGTTCTCATATTAAAGCCACGATCTTCAGAACATTGGGCTATAAAGTGATGTCCAACTTTCTGTCAACATGAACAGTGTAACCTACTTCCTAAGTTTTGGAACAGGAAGAGATCGAAGAGACAATCCAATGTCCAACCTATTCATTTTATAAAGAGGAAAACTGAACCCTAGGGAATGGAAGTGATTTGCTTAAAATCACTCAGATAAGTAGAAAAGCTGGGATTTGAATTCAAATCTCCCATAAAATCTGACATTACTTGCATTGCGTAATAATCTTTCATTTTGAGTTGAATGCATTAGATTAAGTATTTTATCTTATCTTCAATTTAGCCTAGTCAAAATATTAATAATAATAATCCTTTTAAGTTTGCACAGCACTCTATGTGTTAGGTCATTTGAACTTCAGAGTAACCTAATGAGATAAAATTCTATACACAAAAATATTCATTTTAAAGATGAGGAAACTCAAAGATTCTGGAAAGATAGTGGTCAGAAACTTTCAGCTCTCCAAATTTCCTGCACAGAAAAAGACAGAATATTGCCTCAGAGAGAATGTAGAGCAGCTGAAATAAACAAAAGTCAGGGTAAAGTGGTTGTTCTCCCAAGACAGCCCAACAAGACTCCAGGAAAGACCTGACTTCCCAGTGCAGAGGTTTGGCCCGAATGAAGTACAAACACCTCTGGCCAACTCTGAAATCTATAAGTAATAAACTCTGGGAGCAGCTGAGGTTGGGAGGCACCCTCAGCTTTAGAAACTTTCACCTCCTGGACAGTGTGGGGGTGTGAGGGCTGAGGAGGTGAAGAATGAAGGACCTTCCAGGAAGGCTAAGAACAACAGTGCTGACCAAACACATTCAGGGCTGGGGCTGTGGGAAGAAAGAATTAGCACACACTTGATGACTGCAGTAGCAAGGGGTGGGGACCCTGCTGGCTGTGGACACTTGTAGCAGAGCACTCTCTGGTTTCAGTTCCAGGGAGGAGAGGACAACTGTAGTTTGCAACCCCCAGAGGGAACTCGGGAAACAAATTCATTGGCACAAAAGGCATCAACTGAGGTTCTAGCTGTGGCTTAGAAGTAGAGAGGGGAGCCTGAGATTGGTCCCGGGAATAGACCTCAGAAAATAGCAGTAAGAAGGACCTGAGGCTTGAGCCTTTATTCCCCATACCTCAAGACTAGAACTTGATCACTCTGATAATTGTTAAAATATTTTTTTAAATAAGCAAGTAAAGGAAAAAGAACGCAACCATAGATAACTAGTATGGTGATAGAGAAGATCTGCATTGCCCTTTCCCCCTGCTGCCACCTGCCTGCTCCCTGCTGTTTACCTGGCCTGCGCCAGGCAGCTCCTCAGGTTCTACCCGCTGCAGCCCCCGACAGCGGCGGCATGGCCCCGCGGAAGAACGCGAAGGCTGGCAGCAGCGACGGCCACAGCAGCAGCAGCGCGGGCGGTGGCATCAGTAGCAGCAGCAGCAGCAGCAGCCCAGGGTCCCGCAGAGAGGCAAAGCATGGAGGACGTAAAAATGGGAAGAAGGAAGGGCTCTCTGAAAGTTCATTTTTCACATGATTTATGGTCATTGCATTGCTGGGGGTCCGGACTTCTGTACCTGTTGTTTGGTTTGCTGATTATGAAGTTCTAGCCAAAGCAAAGGACTTCCGTTATAACTTGTCAGAGGTACTTCAAGGGAAGCTGGGAATCTACAATGCTGGTGGTGATGGTGATTTTGATGCAGATGATGCCAAAGTTTTATTAGGATTTAAGGAAAAATCTGCCTCAGCAAAGTCAGTCTTACCTGGATAACCAGAGGATCACATACAACCAGAAGATCAGTCTACAAGAAAACTAGAACACCAGAAAGTTGAAAACGAAGTGGAAGAGAACATTGAATTTGTCCTTAAAGAAGCACCGCATGAAAATGACAAGGAAGAAGAGTCAGTTGAAGCAGTAGAACAGCAAATAGAAGATGAAGAAAGTCCTACGAGAAATGAGTTACAAGATAAACTTGAAGACTTGGAAACAGAAACACTTCATGAAGAAACTGAAGATAGATATTATCAGATGAAAGGACCTGAGTCAGATTCAAATGAATATAAAAAAGATGTGGAAGAGATTGTATGTGAACAGGACAATCCAGATTATCAAGAGATCATAGAACCAGGAGTCAAAGATACAACACTGAAGTATAATACAGAAGACACAACATATGAAGACTATGATGAACCAGTCCATGAACCTCCAGAAAACGAGAGAAGAGAAGCTGTTTCAGACATTGCTGTAGAAGATTTAAACACAGGTTTAGAGGAAGGAAATATATCTCCAGTAGAAGAGTAGCATGAAAGACCATCAGATGCTTCAAGCTTCAAAAAGACTGTCCCTACTACAAGAGGACCACCCATAACCTCAAGGGGAACAGATGGTTATGATAGCTATTGTGAAATGATTGCTAAGGAGTTCAGTATCTTTCAGAAGAAACACTAAGATATCTTAAAGGAGTGATAGCCAACTGTCATATTAGAACACAATAAAACACACACACACACACACACACACACACACACATACACACATGCACACAAAAGATCTGGATTTATATTCAGAAGAAGATAATGGAACCAAAAAAATCCACTCCTTTTTCAATGAGAAATGTCAAATAGTTCCCAAGCACAAGAAGATTTCTTAGAACTTAGAAAAGACTTTAAAAAATAAGAGAGATTGAGGAAAAAATTAGGGGAAAAAATAAGAGCAGTCCAAGAAAATCAAACAACTTGAAACAGGGAAACAAAAATTTAAGGAAGAAAATAATTCCTTGAAAAATAGAATTGGGCAAAAGGATGCTAATGACATTCTAAGGCAAAAAAATTAACAAAACAAAAGAATGAAAAAAATATTAAAAAATGTAAAACATCTCATTAGAGGAACATCTGATCTGGAGAACAGATCAAGGAGAAATAATATAAGCAAAGTCAGATTGCCTGAAAGTCAGGATAAAAAAAAAAGAATCTTGATACAATATTACAAGAAATTATCAAGAAAAATTGCCCTGAAGAAGGCAAAGCAAAAATAAAAAAAAAATCCACCAGTCATCACGTGAAAGAGATCCCAGGAATAAAGGTTATAGAAATCTCATAACCAAGTTTCAAAGCTCTCAGGTTAAGGAGAAAATATTAGAAGTCACAAGAAAAAACACAATTTAAATATCACAGAGCTACAATAAAGATTACACAAGACCTACCAGTTACTAAGTTGAAGGAATACTATAGCATATATATATACATATATATATATAACATATATATATATAGTATAATATGTAGGTCTTGGAATACCATATTTCATAGGGCAAAGAGGTGGGATTACCACCAAGTGTAACTTACCCAGCAAAGTTACATATAATCATAACTAAAAAAGTGGGCACTTAACAAACTGAAATACTTTCAGGTGTTTGTGACTAAACAGCAGAACTTAATGGAAAATTAAATATATAATATCCAGGAGAAAAATAAAGTAAACATTAATGGCCAATTATAAGGGATGCAATAAAGTCAAATCATTTGCTTTTTAATATGCGAAAATATTATCAGTTCTTTTATGACTGTCATTTTTATTTTGGTAGTTTGAAAGAAAGGCTTGGGCTAAGCTGAGCATGATGGGGTAATTAAAAATAATAAAACTGTGGTAAGACATAACTGTAGTGAGAGCAATTATCTCATACAAATGAGATGAAAATAGGAAAAAAAATTATACAGAAGAAACTAGTAGGGGGAGGACAAGTAGTGTTGAAAACTTGCTCTCATCAGGAACAGGTTAAAGAGAGAGCAAAGTATATATCTAAAAAGGCATAAAACTTTTCTAAATTCAGAAAGAAATAAGAGGGCAAAGAGATAGAGTAGGGAGAGAAGATAAAGGAGAGGTTCTTAGAGGGGTGGATAGGTTAAAGAATAGGAGGGTAGGGTAGCAGATATAGAAGTGAAGCAGAGGACTGAGGAGGGATAAGAATAGGGTGAAAAGGATAGTGAGGAAAAATAGAAAGGAGGAAAATAAACAATCTTCTTAGAATATGAATGGGATAAATTTATGCATAAAAATGGATAGCATTTTATAGCAGATTAAATATTTGAATTCAACAATATGTTGCTTTGAGGAAATGCTACAAAAATGAAAGATATAAACATAAAAAAAAGGTCAGGGGTAGAATTTATTATATAAAAAAACAGGGATAGTAATCATGATTTCAGACAAAGTTAAAGCTAATATAGATTTAATCAAAAGAGAAAAATAGGGAAATGACTTTATGTATCAGCTATATTATCCAATATTGTATTAGACCATTTAAAATGCTAGACAGTATAAAATACCTGAGAGTGTACCTGCCAAAACAAGCACAGGAACTACACGAATATAAACATAAAATACTTTTTATACTTATAAAGTTAGATCTAAATAATTGAAGTAATATTTATGGTTCATGGGTAAGTAAAACAATATATTTCAATGACATTTTCACCTAACCTCTAATCCCATCCCAATTAAATTACTAAAAAATCATATTACTAAGTTAGAAAAAACAATAACAAAATTCATTTAGAAGAACAAAAGGTCAGATACTTCAAAGAAACCAGGGTGTAAAGGAAGCAGATTAGTAGTATCAGACCTTAAAACATATTATAAGGTGAGAGTGGTGTTGAAATGTAATATGGATATTTTGAATATTTTAAAGTAAAATTTTAATCTATAAATAAATCCCATATAAATAAGAATAGAAGGAATAAAGAAAACTGGGAGGAAAACTTTCATAGAAAAGCTCTCAGATAGAATAGGATTGGATTGGAATACTGCTGTAGTGCAGGAAATGAGGAGCTGGTTGATTTAGAAAAACATGGAAAGACTTAGACATATTAAAGAAGATGCTGTCCACCTTAAGAGAAACAGATGACAAGCAGAAATAAGCATAGTACAATCCTATGTACATACATATGAGTGTGTATTTTTAGATATTTGTGTATATACATACATACATGTATGTGTGCATTTATACATACACATATATATCCATACTTAGTTGTAGCCTTCTTTAGAGTGGGGAAGGGGGCATGGAGAGAGAGAAAAAAATTAAGTAAAAGTGCAAAGAAGAAAACAAGCAAAGCTACAAAGAAGCAAAGAGAAGCTGGATAGCTTTGAAAATAATGTGCAGTATTTATTTTAAAGGTTTTCTTGAAGGGGAAATTTTTTGATTTATATTAGATATTCTCTTATGTTCAGCTGTGTACATGGAAATGGTTTTTTTTCTTGTTTTGTACTTGTTTAAGATAAATTTAACACTTTTTAAAAAAAATAAAAAATACATCTCAAAAAATATAAAGATGGGGAAACTGAGGAAGACAGAAGTTAAGTGATTATTTAAGATCACACAGGATTCTGAACAAGGGCTATCCCTACTCCTAGGCCAATATAGCAGCCCCTCCATCCAGCTACCTCTCAGGATATCTTCTCTACAGTGAACACCAGGTTCAGTCAGGAAATATTTTCTTTGCGGTCTTGGACAAGTCATATCCTTCTATCATTTATAAAACAATTTATTCACTAATTAAGACAGTTTGGAGAAAAAAATAATGTTCGAAAGATCTTGGATAAAGTTTTTTAAGTTCTATAAAAATCTGGCAAGTTGAAGAAAGAAAGATATGGCCAGGGGAGGGTGATCAAGATGATTAAGGGTACAGACACCATGCCACATGAGAAGTGACTGAATAAATTATGAGTATTTAGCCTGGAAAAGAAAGGAGACACAATCATTGCCTTCATGCATTTGGAGGGCTATCAAGAGAGCAACTTCATTTCTACTTGGCATAAGAGGGTGCAAAACTAGAAAAAATGACTGAGAATTATTCAGAAACAAGCATTAATTAAGCACCTACTATGAGTTAGTCATTGTGCTTAGTGGTAAGGATACAAACAATTGTCTGCACCAATATTCTCCTGGGGAAACAACTTGCAAATAACTAGGTACATACAAGATATATAAAGTTAATAGAAGGTAAACTGAAAGGAGAAGAGGGGTTTTGGAAAGGTCTTTCCTAAGCCTTGAGCTGATCCTTGAAGGAAGCCAGGGAAATCAGAAGGTAAAAGTGAGGGGACAAAGCATTCCTTGCATGGGTCAGTTGAAGATCATAGATCTAAATCTGGGAGGGACCTCAGATACTGTCTAATTCAACTCCCTCATTTTACAGATGAGAAAACTCATGTCCATATTGGTCAGTGACTTGTTTAAGGTCATCACACAGGGGGAAAATGTCAGAGGAAGAGTTTGTTCTCCTATTTCCTAGATTTGGACTCAAAATGAGCGGACAAAAAAGTGTTCTGAGAATTAAAGTGATGCAAAAATACAATGAGCCACTCAGAGGAGCTAGAAACTTTCCCATTCCCTAGAAGCCTTCACACTGAAGCTGAGTGACCTCCAGTAGAGTGGATTTCTGTTTGTGTCCAGATGTTGCCCAAGGTCCCTCCCTACCCTGTCCCTGGTTCTAAGCACTGTGATTATTACTGGCAATCCAAGATGACACAGAGGAATTGATTTTCATGGACTGACATTGTCCCAGGACCATGTGGAGCTCCTGGTGATTATATTTGTGGGAACAAAAGCCTGTGTTCTTTCCTGGAAGTTAGGTAAATTGAAGGCTGATTTACTAATCTATTCTGGGCTGTATTTGTTTTTTGTCAAGTACATATCGTCCCTCTCCTGTTTAGGTAATGTTCCTCAGTTTGTTCTGTGTTGTTCCTTTGACGTCATTTCCAAAGTGGAAGAAGATTTAGAAATAGAAATATTTATATGTAATCTCTGCTCCCCCTTTTTTGGTGATGTATGTGTATGGAGGGGGTGGGTGTTAGTTAGATGAGAGAAGCAGGTAAAATAATGGCATCCACCTGAATCAGGATTGCTTTTGTCTAAAGTTGTGCTTGAGCTCTCCAAATGCTAGAAGTATTCTCAAGGAATTGGAAGGTGGAACCCTGGGGAGATGGGAACTACTGTTCTGTCTTAGGTGTTAAACACATGTGGAAGGGTGATTAATCATCAGTAGTGCTTGTTCTAACCTCTGCAGGGAGGTGACTGCTACAAATGCATCAGACCTGGTTTAACTATGATTTTGTATAATTTTGTGGTACCATCAGTCATTTGATACTTACAGAAAGTGAGAGCTGGAGGGTACCTTGGAAATCACCTGCTCCAATCTGTGGTGGAAACATTTGGAAGCTGAGGACACTGAGGTACTGAGATGTCAAGTCAATTGTCTAGGCTAGAAAGTAGAAAGACTGGGAGAACTTTGGTTCTTCCACTTCCAGATGTAGCATCTGTCTTTGTAAGGGGAAGTGCTGCTGGAGAGAAATATGAAAATAAAGAAAGACATTGCTTGGGAGGGAAAGGAAAACAACAACAAACACGAGGAGGAAGAAAAATAACCACAAGAAGAAAGATAACAAGAAGAACACAAAGACCAAGAAAAAAAGAATAAGAAAACAGAATGTGGAGAACAGAAAGACTCAGGAGAAATCACTAAGGCTTGGAGGCAGAGGAACTTGGGAAGGAAAGAAAGCATCATCTATCAATTAACAGACAAATACTTATTAAGTGCCTACTATGCGCCAGGCACTGTTCTAGACGTGTTCTAGAGATGCACCTACAAGAAGGAAGCAACCACTTATTGCAATAAGTATATTTGCCAAAGCAAAGAAAGCCATTTAAAATTTTGTGTTTTTAAATAGTTAAAAAGGGATAGTTGGCTATCCCTAACATATACCACTTCTGCAATCCTGGGCAAGTTACTTTGCCATTTTGTTCCAGCCAACACATTAAGACTATGCATTAGGAAGGAGTTGATAATCTCCCTCACTGGAGGGTACTTTTTCAGGTATGATATTAATATAATATAATCAATATAATATAATCAATATTAATATAATAAATATAATGTGTCGATGTCTATGCCCATGTCAGGGCATATATATACATACATACATACATTATATATACATATATATGTGTTACTTATATATGTCAGGGAGGGAAGCACAAGTTACTTGCTAGAGAACTGACCTCCAAGTGAGGAGGACCCAGGTTCAAGTACTGCTTCTCTAACACAATAATTGTTGTTGTGTTTGGCCTTCATTCTCGAAGAGGACCATGACCTATACGATAACACAACTTGCAATTGAACGATTGTCATTGGCAAAAATAGTTTCTCACTAGGGATTCATTATATTGATGAAATAATATACTTAACCCTTCACTTCCCAATGAAATTATCTTGGGAACATGATATGCCAAAAGTAACCATGGCAACCAGGTAGATTTTTACCTAAAGTTCACAGGGTCCATGACTTAGACTTTGCGTTAAATATGCTGGGAAGGAAAAAAAGAGAAATTCTTGGCTGGATCACACAGAGAATCAGGGTTGTGTGTGTGTGTGTGTGTGTGTGTGTGTGTGTGTGTGTGTGTGCATGTCTTAAGGGTGAGGAAAACTCCTGCTACTCACCATCACAGATAATGACAATTTGATATGAGGGATTAAACCAATTAAATTGCTGAGATTTGATGGAATGTGGAAGCTGTGTTTACTTTGTACCTATGTACACACATGCACGTACAAAAGCATACAGATACATTTAACCATGGGAAAGTGTACACTGCTCTGAGTCTCGGTTTGTGCCTTTATAAAATGAGGAGATCAAACTGGATGAATTCTGGGTTCCTTTACAAATGTAACATTTAATGATTCAGTCCAAATCCTACCCCAGATTAACCCCCTGGAGTGAATTAGAACAATGACCTCTCCCATCTGGAAAACAGGACCAATGACATTTGTATGAACCAGAGAATATCATGAACATAGCAACTACTTTTACTAAGTCTTTTTGTCCCAGCATTAAAGTCCAATCTCAACCAGAAGATCAGACTTTTTTAGCTCTTCAATAAAACAGTCTTTGTCACATACTCCTCTCCCCCAAATTTATAGATGGGAAAACTAAGGCTCTAGGCAGTCAACAGTCAACCAGCATTGATCAATCACCTACTATCCTCCGGGATCTGTGCTAAGGCAAAAGTAGCCTCTGCCCTGAAGGAACTCACCATCTAATGGAAGAGACAACATGCAAACAGTTATGTACAAATAAGAAATATTCAGAATAAATTGGAGCTCACTAGTCTATGCCTTTACATGAAACCAAGTAATTCAGGGAAGTTACAAGATGGAGTTTTCATATTGATATAAGGGAATCTTTCTCCTAATTTCACTCACCCAAAGTGGAATGGATTACTTTGAAAGGCAGTGAGTTCTCCATCACCAGGGGTCTTCCAGTGAAGGTCCAATGACCACTTGAGAGGTTCATTATAGAATGGGTTGTAGTTTGGATATGGACTAGACTGAAAGCATCATAGAATCATAGATTTAGTCAGAAGGGACCTTAGAGGCCATTAAACCTCCTCATTTTAAAGATAAGGAAATGGGCCTAGAATGGTAAAATGATTTGCATAGTATCTGAGGCATATTGAAGATGTTTCTGATTCCAATATCTAACACTCCATCTATTCCACCATACTGACTCTCCAGTTCTAAGAGTCTGTGAAACCAGGACTCTGAAAGTAGAGCCCCAATGGCCCTTCTCCTGGGGTGGTACTGAATCTCCAATACAATCTGCCAGTCCAAAGGAAAGAAATGTGGTCATGCTCTTCTTCTCACAGAGAGCGGCTGCTGTTTATTCCTGTATTTGCCAGATTACTGTTAACAAGCTGTACTGTCTTCTCATTAAGAGGCTTAGTGAAGTCTCTGTAATTTGTCCTCTGCGACAAGGGGAGACAAGAGGAATGCCATGCTGTGCTGGGTACTTAGTGACGCCCACAACAGGGCTTGGCAGCCTTACCCACATAATGCAGTTGAGTTGTTTAAAGCAAACAGAATTCATTTGTAGCTGTCATTCAGTTATGCTCTGGTTCTGAAATGTATCCACCAGCTATGATATCTGCCATTTAAACTGTCTGTTCTTCTGGAAGCAAGGAGCTGACATGGGCTACCTAAAGGTAGATTTACTCACAGAGGCCCAGAAAAGCAGAATATAAATATAGAAGTGAATCCAAGGGCTACTTGAACTAACCCACCTCCCAAAGGCATCCCCATTCCAAAATGCTTGACAAATGTTTATGATATCCCTGTGTGCCGACCTCTAGGATGGAGGAGCCTACTGTCGCTCAGGTTAGCCCTTCTACTTTGGGTCAGTTCTAAGTGTTACCAATACCTTCTTGACATCAATCCAATACTGGTGTCTGCAACTTTTACTCGTTCTGTTTTACTACCCAGAAAAATCTATAATAAAGCTAATCCTTCTTTCATAAGACAGGCTTGCATATACTTGAAGAAATCTATCATGCCTTCTGATGACAATCAGCATTTGTTAAGCATGAGCTGAAGCCCTTTCAGCATTCTGAGAGCCTTCCTCTGGTTACTCTCCATTTTGTGAATGACATTTTTAAATTATGGTGCACAAAACTGACCACAGTAGTCCAGAGGTGATAGCATGAGGGCAGAGTATAGTGGGACCATCACTTCCTTCTTCCTAGAAACTATACTTCTCCAAAGGGGCTGTCATGTGGCACAGTGTATGGACCACAAGGCCTGGCGTTAGGAAGACTTGAATTAAAAAATCTGGCCTCCAGGTCATCTACCACACACACACACACACACACACACACACACACACACACACACACACACACACCACCCCTGACAAGTTATTTAACCTCTATTCACCTATTTCCTCATCTATAAAATGGGGAGAATAATAGCACCTGCCTTCTAGGATTGTTATAAGGATCAAATAAAACAATACTTATAAACTATTTAGCATAGAGTCTGGCACATATTAGATGCTAAACAGATGATCACCATCATCATTTTACCAAAGCCAAAGATTAACTTTTTTGACTGCTATTGATTCAACCTGAACCTGCAGACCACCCCAACCCTCACATCTTCTGTAGATAAACTATTATCTGAAAGATAGCATTTCTTACATAAACCTTTGCTTTTATCCCCATTAAATTTTATCTTACCAGATCCAGGGTAATTCTCTATCTTGCACTGATTGGAATCCAATATGTTGACTATCCCTCCAAGTATTCGCAAATTTGACGAGCACACCATCTATACCTTTTTGTGAGCAAGACAGAACCCTAGGACATTTCACTATAATGACCCATCTCATTGAACCATACCTACTCTTTGAGTCCAGGAAACCAAACAATTCAGAACCCTTCAAATTGCATTGTCATCTAGTACCTCTTTGCCATCTTTTTCCACTGGAATCATATTATATTTTAAATACTATTTTTTTAATATTTGCATTTCTCCCAAAAGAAAATTATAATATGAGACAGTGCCATAGAATTCCAAGTCCTCAGAGCAATAGGGAAGCAGGATTTGACACCATTTACCAATTTTAATGCCTATTTTGGAAGCTTCCTGATTTAGCTTCCTTTTATATTCTTTACTATCGCATATGTGTACCTGTTGGTCGCTTATTTATTTTGTATCTACTATCAGGCTTCTCTGAAATGCTGCTGCTGCTTCCATTGTCTGTAGTTCATGTCTGGGTCTAGTGATTCTTCTTCTTCAAAAGGAAAGTTGGGGTTTTTTGTATGTCTTTGCCTGGTCAATATGCCTGAAAACCATCCAACATACTTTAGCTCTTTGGTTCATTAGGACCATAGCCATACATAATTAGGATACTAAAGAGCCTACTGAAGTACCTATAAAAAATTTCCTAAACTAATTACACCATTCTATCCCTCAACTATCTCACTGGGGGGGTCTGTCAGATGCCTTTGATAGCTAGACTGGGTAAATAAATTCTTAAACTTCTGACATATCCTTTGAAGCTAGATCCAGGTCATGTAAATTATCTTGAGCCATTGATAAGCTTCAAAGAAACATAACAAGATTGAGAGAAATAGAGGCTAGCTGGAAAATTTTTCCCAGCATCCCCCTATTACAATATTCCTGCAGTCTTACATACCCTCACCCTCACAAAACAAGTACACAATTAAGGTGCAAGCAAGTGGAGATGTGAGGTCCCAGGGAGAAGAAGCAATATTAAAACTGGCTTCTTGTAGGACAGAGGTGTCAAACTCACCTCCCACCATGTCCACAAAACGCCTGAGTGCAGCCTGAACTCAGTTAAAATGCAATGGAGAAATGTTTAACAAAATACAAACACAATACAACAGAAATAATGTTAATTTCTGGCTTTCTAACTTAATACTCAGCTTGCAGAGTTCCATTTCTCTTTGAATTTGACATCACTGCTGCAAAAAGAAAAATAGCATTTTAGTTAGATTTTAAAGAATGGTGGGAGTCAACAGCCAGAACAGGTATGAAGGAAATGAAGACATAGGAAATGATGTGAATAAAGTCAAAGAGTCTCAGAAAATCTTCATGCATGTACTGGGTGTCATAGGAGTATTATGGTAAAGTTTAGAGTCACCTTGGGTATCAATTAACCCAACCCCTTCCATTTGTCCATGAGGAAACTGAGGTCTAGAATGATTAACTGACATATTCAGTGTCACACAGAGGCAAGAGTTGTCAGAGCCCAGATCTAAATCAAAATTCTTTTATTCCAAATTTCACCACAATAGCAAATCATTTAATTTGACAGAAGCACAGACTTCATAGAAGACAATAGTATGATATAAGATTGGAAAGGTAGCCTAGCAACACATTGTGCGGGGAGCTCAGCTCAGAAGAACTCTCAAATTCTCACCTGGTTCAGTTTTGTTGAAGCTTTTTACCTTTTGTGCCATTTCCCTGCAGGCTGTACTTTTCCTGGTATTCTCCTCTTTCCCTCTCTTTTCAGCTCTTTTATGTGTTTTCTACCCTTAGACAATAAGCTTCTTGAGGGCAAAGATTGTCTTTTTTATTTAGTTTTATTTATTATTTATCTTATTTTTATTTATGCCTCTAGCATTTAGAATGTATACTGATACACACACACACACACAATCTTTAATGGCTGAATTTCAGGTACTATGAAAGGCCAGTGGAGGAAAATGAATTTGGGTAGGGGTGCCTCTGATCTCTGACAGATTCTAATTCTGTGACCCTGGAGAAGTCAATTCGATTCTCAGTGCATCTACCTAAGGCATCTAAGGTTTTTATCTTAATCCGCAAAAGGAGTTTCCTCACTGATATTCCCTACACCAAGAAATTACAGATATAATCTTTTCTACCCCTCCCCCAAGGTTCCAGATACTGAGCATTCAAATTAAAAAATCACTAGGTCAGAGTCATACAAACATTATTGTTGAGCTTTGAACTCAGGTACAAACTCCAGGTACAACTCCAACTATATTACACTGCCAATGGAGGTAAGGTTTTGATTTGTGCTCTAAGATTAATACAACGGTTTCCTCTAAAGCTTCTGCTCAGTTTTACACAGCGTGAGAAAATTTCCCAAGTGCTTTACAAATATTATTTTATTTGATACTCACAATAACTGGAATTAGGTGCTATTATTATCCCCATTTTACAGAAGAGAAAACTGAGACAAACAGTAGTTAAGTGACTTGTCCAGTGTGACACAGTTAGTAAGCCTCTGAATAAGGATTTGAATTGCGGTCTTCCTGACTCCATGTCCATCACTCTACTTTGCCTCCAAGCTGCTTGTTTCCACTTGTTGGAAATAGTAGATATTATTTTTGGTTGATTTTTAAGAGACAGCTGTCAGTATGCTACTTTTGATAGAGATCAAGAGTGGAGGGCTCATCCCAGTCCCAAAGGTTGTCTACTCCAAGTTTGCCTTGCAATAGGGGTCTCTAGAGACCAACTAGCCCCATCATTACACAGTCTTAGTGGCCCAGAAAGCCAGATGGTAATCTAATTTCAGCACATTGGTTGGTTGATGAATTTTCATATGCAGAATTTAGCTAGTTTACCCAGCCTTCTGTGCACAGGAGAAAGGGCTGTGGGAAGAAGTCAGCTCTAAGTTGAATCCATGAATGACAACAGTTGGGATCAGGCAGTGGGTGGCATAGTGAGGGAAGAAACTGTGGCTAAAAAGGAGAGAATACAGGTGGTGATCAGCAGAGAACATGGAGACAGAACCTAGTCCCAGCTGCCTCCCAGAGTTGTGGTGTGATATACAAACTGAAAGGGACATTGGAGGTTGTGCACTTCAATACTTCTCCCCATGTTATGGGGCGGGAGACCAGGGATCATAAAAAGGGACTTATGCAAAGACACATACAGATCCAGTTAGAGAGCCAAGACTCAGGTCTGGATTCCTACATTCTTGTCCTGTTTCTCTGCTGCTTTTATGAATGCTGGTATCTTTTGAGGAGATATCCCAATCATTATCCATCAGAGAAGATATCTGAAGGTTGGACAAAGAGTAAGTGAGGTATCAGAAAGAAGAATACATGAGGAAGTGAGCTGTGAATGAGGTACATAAGAATGAGAAATCAAGGGAACTAGAAAGAGGGTCAGATGATCAGAATAGGAACTATGGTGTAGAATGGAGACAAAAGGCAAGTGGGGAAAGCAAAGGCTACCTCTTCCTTTCTTCATAAAACCAAAAGCATCCCTCCCTCCTCAAAATTTCCTTAAAAAATTATCTGAATCTCTCCTCTGCTACCATCACACCCAGGCTTTGCCATGCTTAACTATTTAAACATCATATCCCCCAAGCAGAATGTAAACTCCTTGAAGGTAGCTTTGTGCTGTTTTCTTAATCTTTATATTTCAAACATATAATGCCTTACAGATAATAGATGCTAAATATGTATTATTGATTTTGAATATAATCCAGGTTCTTGCCCTAATAAAGTTAAGGCATGGTATACTTGTTTTATAGCTGAGGCAACTAAAATTCAGAGAAATGGTGAAATATTTAATATCTTAGGATCAATATGTACCAGAACCAGGACTTGAATTCCAGTTTTCGGAATCCTACCAAGATTCCATTTTCACTAGACCATAGTTATTGAAGCCCAGAGAGAAGATGAGATTTCCAAAAGCAATATTGGGAAAGGAAAATGAGAGGACTGAGGAAATTACAGAAGTACTGCAGGGGGAGTGGATCTGTGAATAAATAATCTAAATATTTACAATTCAGACATAAGTCCTTGGTTTAATTTTCTTCACTGTTAAGAGGTTGTTTTTATTTTTTTTCAATGCACAGGAAGAAAAATTAATCATGTTCCTGAAGGGCACACTTTCTACACACACTAGTCTTGGAGGCCTTTATTTCAATCATTCTGAGGGGTGGGGGTCTGGGAAAGGGAGAGGGAAAAAGTGTTCAATAATTACAAAAGCTAGGTCTACTTATACATTCAAGTGCACAATATTATAGTGTATAGTATCACAATAATACCTGCAGACTCAAATGTATGTGGACAATATCAAAAGTGTGGACAACAAGCAAAATGAGCAAGCTCTCCTTACTCAAGATAATAAATTTTGTCATATGGACCACTGAGGCTTGGGAAGAGATCTATGAATGGCATATGGTGTCATATGCCATATTGAAAAGAAGCAGGACAAGATAAAAATGGAGGAAGCTAGCACTGTGTATTAAGAAGATATGGTCATTTGGGGAAATCCTATAACTAGAGTGTAGAAACATGTCTGAGAACATTTGGGTAAATATCAATGGAAGCAGTAATAGTAAGTATATTATCATCAGAGAATGCTGTGGACCACCTCAACAGGAGGAAATACATGAAGGGTATGGAGTTCAAGAAACATATCACAAGCATGTCACAGAGGCACATGATAGCCAAATAATAGGAGACTGAATTTATTCACGTAACTGCTGGTTTGCTCTCTCTCTCTCTCTCTCTCTCTCTCTCTCTCTCTCTCTCTCTCTCTCTCTCTCTCTCTCTTTCTCTCTGTCTGTATCTCAAAGAGATCAAAGAAAGAAGAAAGGGACTCATATGTACAAAAATATTTATTGCAGCTTTCTTGATGGCGGTGCCCATCAATTGGAAAAGGGGTCAGCAATGATAGTATATGAAAGCAATGGAATACTATTGTACTAGAAGAAATGATGAAGAAAATAAATTCAGAAATGCCCGAGAAGGCTTTAAAAGCAAGCACCCAGACATACACAGGAGGGTCTGCTATTACAGGTTCTTAGATCTGCATTTCTAAAAGGAAAGCAACTTTTGAGGGGTCAACAATCATTTTAATTAAGCACATGTATCATTCACTTAGTTCAGGGGAAAAAGTCAGCACCCTGAACTTCACAGAAAATACAGAGAAATCTAAATCAACAGACAGTGCTTCCAAACTGTCTGACAGTAAGCAATATATACATCACAGATCAACAGATGGATGCAACTGCCTGACCATACATACATAGTTATCAGAGGGGGAAGCACCAACATCTGGGTTTTCAAAGCTGAGGGAGGCTGCTTAGCAGCTTCCTAGAGTCTCATCTAGAACTAAGCTCCAAAGTAAAATCTCACCCTCAGAGTATTTATATATTTTTAGAGCCAGAGGCCATCATAACCCGTGAGAACCAAGATTTCATTAGAAACTTATCGAAAGGTATAAGCCTTCCTACAAATATTCCTGGGCCTATTAATGGGTAGGGAAGATCTTTTTTTAATCACATTGAAATAATTAACAATACAAATACATAAACTCTTTCTAGTTAAAGAAATACTTGTTTCTGTACTTTATTCCTAGTGAAGATTCTTGGTTGACAAAGGCAAGATTCAATCAGAGGCACTTGATTATACTAAAACAAAAACAGCAAAGATTCTACTTTGTTTGCCATCACAAAGACTCATATAAACTGATGCAGACTAAAATTAGGAGAACCAAAAGATATCAACATCAATAACATTGTAAAAACGAACAACTTTGAAAGACTTGGGAACTCTGTTCAACAAAATGACCAACCACAGTCCCAGAAGACTCATGATGAGAGAAGCTACACAACTCCTGATACAAAAGTGATTGACTCAGAATATAAATTAAAGCATTGGAGGAGAGTGGGGGGGGTGCTACACGACTAATAAGGTTATTTGTTTTGCTTGACTATACATATTTGTAACATGTTTTGTTTTTCTTCCTTTCTCAATCATTAGGGAACAGGAGGGGAGGCAGAGAGAGTTCAGAACTGAAAATAGAATCAAATTGAATTTTTAAAAGTAGGGATACCTAAGAACTGAATAACAAACATCCTAATTTTGTTTTAAAAGATGAGAAGAGAAACTGCAAAACCTATGCCAGTAAGCTTCATTACGATTCTTAGAAATATTTTAGGCTGCATTTTTTTAAAGCTACTAAAGTGAGTATCAAGGAAATAAAGCAGTAATGGCTAATACTAGCATAGCTTCATTAAGAACATGTCATGCCAGACTAACCTTGCTTCCATTCTTGATGGGGTAAATGAAGCATTAGATCGAGGGAATGCTATAAATATCTCTTAGCAGGGATGTACAATTTTTTAATAGAGTCTGCTACACTCTTCTTGTGGAAAGGTGGAGAGCTATGGACTAAATATTAGTCTGTTTTCAATGAGACTTGTTGTATGGATAGCCCACGGGGTAGCCATCAGGAATTTAATATCATTTTGGAAGGACGTCTTTAGGATGTGCATTGGACAGCTGAGCTGGACTTTGTGCTGCCTATCATTTTGATCAATGACTTGGATAAAGTCAGAGAAGACATGCTTATTGAGTTGGAAGATGACAGGAATTGAAATGGATAGCAGTCAGGCTCCCAAAAGATCTCAAAATAATAAATTTTCTGAATCTTTTAAGGTAAATTTTAATAGGGATAAATACAAAGTTATACACTAATTCTAAAAATCAACTTCACAAGCACATAAATGTGGAGGTATGACTAAAAATTGTTTTAAAGAAAAATTTCAATGTGGCACCAAACGTAAGCTCAGACTGTCAACAATGTGATGACACAACTCAAAAAAAATTGAATGGAAACAAGTGAAATTGAGAGAGTGAGAATTTTCAGAGAAAGAAAAATGATATTGTCCACTATACTCTTCCTGGCCTAGACCACATATGGAGTATTGTGTTCTGCTTTGAGCATCCCCTTATAGGAAGGACATTGATAAAAGAGAGGAAGCTGGAGCACTCAGAGGCTGATGACTAGTGCCTCAAGATCCTAACATATAAAGATGAGTCGAAGTGACTGAGAACATTCAGGTGGAAGACAAGACTTTGAGGAGAATCTGGCAATTATCTTCAAGTATTTGAAGGGTTGACATTTTACGCAAAAAAAAAAAAAAAAAAGGATTAGACATTTTGTGTTTGGCCCCCCGACTGGTGAACTAGGAACAGCATGTAGAAGTTGAAATATTCAGATGGTCTTAAGGAAATGCAGTGAAGGGAATCTTAAGTAGAACTACCAAAAGTTAAAAGGGCTAACTTGATTCCTCCTAATTTCAAGTATTCAAGTAAAGGTTAGGTGGCCACTTTTAGGTGTGTTGCAGAGGATATTCATATTCAGGTACAGATTAGACTAATGGCCCCTAAAGTCCCTTCCAAATTTGTGGCTGGAATTCTGAAAAGAAAAAATTCTGTGGCTTTCTACTGCCTCTGGCAGAAAATATAAACTCCTTATCATGGTCTTTAAGGCCTGCCATACTCTTTCTCTCTTTTCCATTTCCATATTTACTTCATATCATCTTCCTTCAGGGACTGTTCTCTCTATTCAAATAGAAATCCTTGCTGTTTCTGTGTAAATATAGTATATCCCCATAAAATATTGTATTTCCTATCTTTGGGCTGTTCTACAAGTCAGTCTTCTCAGTGCCTATTATGCTTTCCCTTCTATCTTCCATTTGATCTCAGCTTTGTCCTTTTCATCCCCTACCTCATATTATGCTTATCTGTGATTATGCTATACCCTACTCCCCCCCACTAGACTATTAAGTTCTTAGGAATAGATACTATCTCATTTTATTCTTTGCATCCTCAATGGCCAGTACAATAATTCCTCTGCATGTAGCAGCAGCAGCAGCAGCAGAAGTAATAACATTTGTATAGCTTTGTAATGATGGCAAAACACTTTGCCTCATTTTATACATTTCATTTTATCTTCATAGCAACCTTGGAAGGCAGGCTTTATTCTTATCCACATTTTACAGATGAGGAAACTAAAGCAGATAGGGATTAAATTACTTGCCCAGAGTCACACACCTGGTAAATGTCTGAGGTCAAATTTGTACTCAGGTCATTTTGACTCCAAGTCTAGCAGTCCAGCCATTGGGTCTCCTTAATCAGTGTTAGTCACACTGATTGGATTGAGTAGGTCCAAAGTGCAACAGAAGGACCTGATGCCTTCTCAGTCTCTACTGAGTGACCAAACTCTTATTTTTTTTTAATCTATCAACAAGTATTGGTACCTACTAAATTCCAAGCATTATAGTAGGTAATGGACATAAAAGTACAAAGGATAAAATAATTCACATAGATATGAAGGGCTTACATTCCTCAAAAGAGAAAATTACAAATTAGTCTCTGGAAAAGATAATGATACTTCCAAGGTATCTACTTTAGAACCATGATGTAACTTAAGAACCAGAAAAAGGTGAGAAGACATCCTAGAGCTTGCCTGAATTTGTAGAAATTAACTTTATAGAAGAAGAAAAAAGTCAGCCAAATTGTACCACCACTACCTCTTCCATTTTGAACTTTATATGCACAGCACTGAAGAAAGAGAAGAAATGACGACTGATTCAGTTAAACTGGGTGACACAGGAAAGTGTCTACATTGGTCCTCTAATACAATTTGATGCAACAAATGACTTTCTACAATTTTCAAAGCACTGGAGGGATAAAGGAGAAGAAAATGTAAGTTATCACCCCCATCCTCTTAGAGGTTATTATCTAGGGGGAGACTAAGACTTGGGTAGAAATAACTAGAATACAAAGTGGGATTAGAAAATAAGCTAAGAGGGCTGCTTCGTTAATGTAGTGAGATTGTTGGCAGCTCCTGTAAAGAGAGTGCTTGAGAACAGCAAAGTTCAGATGGGAGTTAGGTAGAAATTGATAGGTGTGTGAGACCTAGGGAATGGAAAACTAACTGAGAGCCAAGTGCATAGACTCAATCTCATGTGGAGAAGAGAGACAATAAACAGTTATTAAAGTATCTACTACATGCTAGGCACTAAGCTAGGTGCTAGAGATTCAAAGGTGAAAAACAACCTCATCTCTCTTCTCAAGTAGTTTACATTTCATTAGAGGGATGCAACATTAGGGGGATGGGGCAGAAGAAAACTCCAAGCATGTGCTAGTACTACAATGTCCAGTTGGAAAAGACTCAACAAGTCTTTTCCCATATGGAGATTTCATTGATTATCAGGTGAGAAACAGAGAGAGAGAGAGAGAGAGAGAGAGAGAGAGAGAGAGAGAGGGCACTGAATTTAGGGGTCAAGTCAATAACATTAGAGAAAAAACATCTGCTACCTGCTAGACCTTCCCCCTAGAAACCTGAAGGAATATGAACTTGCCTTCTACTGGGACAGCTAGACCAGAGTATCATTACAAAGGGATAACAATAGTACAAGATTGAATATGAGGGGACGAAGAAGGATCCACAGATCTTTAGGAGAAGGACTAATTTCAGCTGAGAGGAAGAGGGAAGGCTTCAAGGAGGAGATAGCAACATGAATTGAGTCTCCAAGGAGGATAAGAATTCTAAGAGGGGAAGACGAGGAGAGAATGTATTGTAAGCATATGTAACAGAGTGGGTATAGACACAGTGGTAAGAAATTTAACAACGAATTTGGGGAACATTCCTAGAGGGAAGTAATGTGAAATAAGAGTTGGAAACAGATTGTGCAAGTCCTTAATTACCAGGCTAAGTAGTTTGCATTTTGTCCTAGAGGTAAGAGAAAGTCTCTGAAGTCTTTGAACAAGGGAATAAAATGGTCAGATTAATGTCTTAGGAAAGTTCTTTTATTTATTTATTTTTAGCACCAGTGTAAAGGATGTATTGAGAAGGAGAGAGACTGGACTCTAGCCTCAGAAATGTCTCAGGAAGGATCCTACCATGTAAGGATAGCCCTCAGCATGACTTGTGGGCATAAAGATGAAATGCATTGGTGAGAGTTCCATTGTCCTGGCTCTGATGGCAAACATAGCCACTGTTCCCCACTCTCCCTGGGAAATGAGCATATATATGCCTGTTGTCTTCCCCCATCTTTTCCCTTGTGCATAGGTAGGGCTTCGGGTCAAGGTCCAGTTCTCAGAGAGCTCAACCCAATGACAAACCCACCACACTCCTTTCTCAGGCTGCAGTCACCGTTTGCCATGTTGATATTCGCTGATTGGGGGAAAGAGGGAGAGCTTTTGCCAGTTTTGGTGCTTTCTGTTATTAATATTCAGTTAAGTTTGAAGAAAGTAATTATATTCCATTCATTCTTCACCAGCTGGTATTTACTTCATCCTCCATCAGGCATCAACAGAGCATGGGGCTGCAAGACAGAAATATTACTCTGGCAAGCATAAATATTTCATTTTTCACACCACAAATGCGTTGATGATTTATTAATTAGCCTAAAGGCCTGCTGCTTCTGCATAACTGAGGAGGAAAACAATTACGCTCTGCTCTGACGACTAAGAGCATCTGAGACCCTCCCCTCTGCAACTCCGCTATGGCCAGCAGCAGGTCAAAAGCCTAGAAAACAGCTTCTAGGAGGCTCAAACCCAAATTATTACTATCAACAGTAGATATTTATTTATTACCCCTCAGCACAGCCTATGTGACAAGTGCTGCAGAATGCCAAATCACGTTATGCAGGTCCAGGTTTATGGGCCTTTCCTAGGATCAGAGCTCTGACTTATGAGTGGTAAGGCAGCTGAGACATAGCTTCTTCTTCTTTATACATCCATGCCTCTCCCACACTCATCTCCACAGTACTCAGCACAGTGTTTTGCACATGATAGTGAACTGCATTAGAGGACTGGTATAGACAGGAGTCTGAATTACTCAAATTAACTGGTTTAATCACTTCTTCACTTCCCTTGGAGGTGCATATAGAAAGTCTAAAATAGATGGGTGAGAAGAAGGTGGGTAGAAGCATATTTGGATGACTTTTCTCTTCTCCCATGAAGTTAACCTCAACCAGTCCATAAGAGCTCTGAGACAATAAGGGAAGAGGGAAGAAGGAAGGAAGAGAAAGAGATAGAAAGAAAAAGAAAGAAAAGAGGAAAGAAAGGAAGAAAGAAGGAAGGAAAGATGAAACAAGTATTAAGTGCCTCTTATTTTTTTTAGCCCTATGATAAGCATTTTACAAATATTATTTAATTTGATGAGAAGGGGTCTAATTTCCCCTTAGATAAATTCTCCCAGATTTTAAGCTACTCCTCAATTCTAAAGAAGATTTTCTGAAAACAGTATTATCTTTTCCAACCCCCCCTGCCAGGTAACTAGTGTAGCCATGAGCTCCAAGGGCACCATCTAAATGGAGAGGAGGGTCAGACAGCTTTGGCCTCAATTATGGTGGTCACAAACCTGTCCTGGTTGTCAGCATTATTGCTAACAATATTATGAGCAAGGCATAGAGGTAGCAGTGTATATTCATAAAGAGAATTCTGGTCTTGGAGTCAGGAAAATCTGGGTTGAAGTCTCACCTCTGACATATACTAGCTATGTGACCATGGGCACACCACTCAGTCTCAATCAGTCCAAGAAACTTTCTAGCATTTATCTATTATGTCATAAACTGTAGCTATCTGCTTTGGTGAAGGAAATTTCTGTCCCGAGAGTTCCTTGACTAATAAAAACATAGATTCTTCATTTATTCACTCATATGCCTGACTCCCTGAAAGGCAGAATGTGTTTCAGAAAACAGGTAGACCTTGATCTAGGAGAATAGGTTGGAGTTGGTGCTCTGCTCTTACTAGTTGTGTGACTTTAGATAAATTATTTCACTTCTTTAAGCTTTAGTTTTCTCAACCATAATTGAGGATAGTAATACTTACATCATTATCTCATGTACTGAGGGTCTACTGGTATGGAGTATTCCACAGCATGGTAATTCCCTCTACCTCTGCAGATGGATACTTTCTCTCCAACTCATAGACTCATGGAGTACCCAAGATTGCTGAAAAGTAAAGTCACTTACTTTCTCAAGGTCAAATAACCTCCATGTGTCAGAGAAGGTATTTGAACCCAGGTCTTCCTAGTTAAAAGGGAAACTAAATTTGGTAAAGCCTTAAAGAATCAATGTTCATTCCATAAACTAATTATAATAAACTAGTCTTTAGTTTTCTTGGTTTTCCTTTCCATTCGGACTTGTTCCCTTCGGCTAGGTCTTATCCTCTATGTGATCTTAATAATGGATAGAGCTTTGGACTTGGAGCAGAAAAACCTGAGCTCAAAAATTCTGGCTCAAAGTTTCTAGCTTTCCAGACACTACATAATGTATATAACCTACATAGAATTCCTATTGAATATCCATGTAGATGTGCACAGAGTGATTTATGGACCAATAAAGTTCTCAAAGTTATTATTATCATGAATGTAACCCAATGGTCCAAACTGGGTATTTCATTATTATTATTCTTATTGGTGGAGAGACTGAATACTTGAAGCTCCGTAGCTGTGTGGGGGCTTGGGAAAAGAGGCTTTTCCTTCTGACTTCCAGATTTGAGAGAGGATACACATGAGGATACTCCGGGAGAGGAATTTGGAGTGAGATAAAGGCTTTTGGAAAGAAGCCAACATGTGAAGGAAATGGCACCTTCATCATATTCCTATATGCAGCTTGCCTAATGAGAAACTTCAAGAAATGTCCTCTTGTGTGAGATCTGGGAGTTTATTGATTAAGCTAAAATATCTCACTCCTCATGGGAGACTTTATTCACTCTGTGTATTGTTTGTTAGGGAAGAAGAGTGGTATAGTGAATTGAACACTGGGCCTAGAGTCAGGAGCACCTGAGTTCTAATCTAACCTCATATATTTACTAGCTGTGTGACCCTGGTCAAGTCACTTAACCCTATTTGCCTCAGTTTCCTCATCTGTAAAATGAGCTGGAGGAGGAAATGGCAAAACACTGCAGTCTCTTTACTACAAAAACCCAAAATGAAGTCACAAAGAGTTGGATAGGACTGAATAACAACTGTTTGTAATTGTTATCATTTTAATAGAAGACTCTAAACACAGAAAAGATTTTAAGACCCCAAAGAATAATACTTGAAATGCAGAATTCAGAAAAGGTAGAATATTTAGGGTCTAAGGCACTTTTATCATCTCTCAAATTTGAGCAGCTAGGCAATGACCTAACTTGTCCTATTTTCTCATAAGGACCAGTTCTCCCCCACCCCCAACAAACAAACTCCCTGACACAGCCTTGGAAAGTTAGGGAATCAGCAAATCCTTATTATCTACTTGATTATTGAAGTCACATCATTGAATGAGCAGGCCATGAATACAAACTATCCCCCAAACCATGCCCAGGTAGAATTTAGAGATGACAGCAATCTTGAAAATCATTTCGTACAACTCTTTGCTTTTAGAGATGAGGAAACTGTGGCCCAGAGAAGAGGAAATGACTTGCCCAAGGTCACACATACAATGAAACACAAAAGTTAAACCCCTGGCAACAAGGTATAATGAATATGGCTTTGGAGTTAGAACACATGAGTTTAGGTCACACTTCTATTACCTTGCGATATGACCTCAGGCAAATCATTCAGCTTCCATGGGTTTCAGTTTCCTCCATCTGAACAAGAAATAGCTTATAAATTTGTCCTGTGATGATACCTTGAAACAAGTGTTTGGACCAGAAAATCTTCATATGTTTTAGCTCAAGTCAGTCAGGGCAACTAGGTGGCTCAGTGGATAGAACACTGGACCCAGAATCTGGAAGACTCATCTTTCTTTGTTCAAATCTTGCCTTAGATACTTACTATCTCTGTGACCTTGGGCAAGTCACTTAACCTTGTTTGTCTGTGTTACCTCATCTATAAAATGATTTAGAGAAGGAAATGTCAAACCACTCCAGTATCTTTGCCAGAAAATCCCAAATGGGGTCACAAAGAGTCCGATGCAACTGATACTACTGAACAACAACTGTCAGTCAGCAAGCATTTATCTAATTCTTACTAAGTGCCAAGCACTGAGAATACACATATAAGTTATTGTTGTTGTGACAAGTAGGAGAAAAAAGAAGGCTCTTTGGCCTCAAGGATCTTATATCCTAATGAGGGGAGACAACATATAATAGGGAGTAGGAGGTTTAAGGGGAAGTGGGGGGCAGTAATCTCAAGAGACAACAGTGGTGAAGTTGGGAGAATGGGCCCTGGAGTGGAATGAAGGATGGATGGTCTGAGGCCATTCTTCAGAGGTTCCAGAAGGAATTCACCATTGGAAAAAGTCAGCTCAGAGAATAAAAAGTCATTTGGTTTATTCAAAAGATCAATAGAACTTTTTTTCCTGTTTTTCCCAAAATTGTGTTTCCTTAAATGGGGTTTTCTTCTGTGGTTATTATAAAGATGTCAATCTCAATTACAGCTCAAAAAAAAAGAATTATGAGCAGCATTTCCATCAATGACACCATGTTCTAAGAAACCTTGAAGCAAAAAACAAGCCAATACAATAATTCAATCATTATTAGGTTATTGTTTTCAAGTTATAAATATGAAAACTAGAAAGGATTTTATTAATAAATGCATAACTGTGTATGTTACATTTTATTGCACATTTGGAATTTGCTTCTATTTGTCCTAAAACTGTATAAATTCTTCATTTTATTTGCCTAAAAAATGAAATAAAATTATTGACATTGATGGTTTTGTGAAAAGGGCTGGTGTTACATTTTTTTTAATAAAAAGGTTTACATTGTTAAACAGAAGTTTGTGTGCCATATTTCTCAAGGTTCCAAATTAATCCTTGGCTCCAGATAAGGTCTTGGCTATAGGAATGACTTTGTCAATGCTCTGGAAATCATTTGAACTCCCATATAATTCCTCATGAGTTTTCCATTTGAATGTCACATGCCACTTTATTGGGCTATGATCGGGAGGGGTGGGGCTGACCTGGGAGGGATCATGTTGTAGCTGGAGTTGTAAAGAAGGAATTGCCATTTATAAAGTACCTACTGTGTGGCAAGCACTATGGTGAACACTTTCTAAAGTGGAGATCCTTGGATTCCCATAACAACCCTGTGAAGAAAGTGTTCTTATTATCTTATCTTATTATCTTATTATTATTTTACAGACAAGGCAACTGAAACAGACCACAGTTAAATTATTTGCTCAAGGTCACATAGCTAATAAAAGTCTGAGATCATGATGGAAATCAGATCTTCCTGATTCTAGACCCATTGCTCATGCTAGCTACCCTGGCGAACTCAAAAGTGAAGTGGAGCTCAAGGTTCAATTCAACTCAATTTAACAAACATCAGTTGAGACTTCTTTTCCTGTGTCAGGCCCTGGATTATGTGTTGGGGATAACAGACAAAAAATAAAACAACCCCTACCCTTACTGGACAATGTTCTATTTGATGCATGCAACATGTAAACAGACAAGTAAATATGAAATATAGGGATAGGGAATGACCTATTGATCCCATTAGCATTGGGAGGTATTTAACCTCTGTCTGCCTATTACCTTGGCTGTAAAATGGGGATAATCATAGCACCTGCCTCCTGGGGTTGTTATGAGGATCAAATGAGATAATAGTTGCCAAAAGCTTAGCACATAGTAGGCCCTTAATAAATACATGTTTTCTTCATTCCTCTATTTGGCCTTCAAAGTCCTTTACAACCAATCTGCTCCCATGCATTCTTCTCAGTCTTCCTAACACTACTCCTTCCCTGTGCTCTTTGACCAAGTGACCTGTCTCCTTGGACAAGATATTCTATCTTTCATCTCTGGGCATTTTCACTGGTTGCCCCTGCGTCTGGACTGCACTCCTGTCCTCACCTCTGCCTCCAAGCTTTTCCAGCTTCCCCCAAATCTCAATTAAAATCTCACCTTCTGTCTCCCCCAAAGATAAAGAATTCCTCAAGAGCTAGGACTGTCTTTTATCTTTGCTTGTATCCCCAGCAGGTATCAGTGTGTGGCATATAGTAGGTGTTTAATAAATGTTTATTGACTAACTGGCTGACATTTAGTTAAATGATTTGCCCAAGAATTTCCACAGAAAACAAATGAATGGTACAATCACTCCTCCACAAATAGAAGAGCAAAGATTGGAATCCAGCTCTGCTGACACCAAGTACATTGTTCATTCCATTGCCTCCAATATTCTCAAGACCTTGCAACCCTCCTTGTACCACATCCCTACTCATACATTTCCTTATGCCTTTTGATTAATTACCCTAATGGTTTTCTTGCCTAGGAAGTGAATACGCTGACTAGCCAACAGAACTCCACTTGGCATCTTTCTTTCTGAGCATTAAGGTGAATAAATTGACAATCTGCTTTGTCAATGAGGCTTGCTTGAGTTTCGTTAGTGCAAATCCATGCCCTTGGAGCTTAATTACTCTCCGACAAATGGATAGGACTGAGTTTCTGAAAATGCAAAGCTTAGGACCAAACACATGGTTTTGACTACTCCACTAACAAGCAAGTTCTCTCTGAGGGCCAACTGGGAGCATCTTGACAAAAAGTATATTACCATCCCTCCTAGAGGACAATGGGGTATTTTTTATCCCATGACCAGACAAGATGGACAACCTGTGCTTTTCCCACTTTCCTGCCAATCTAGGAAATGGAGAAATCTTTCAATTCTTTTCTGCCAGAGAAGCTTTCATCTGACACCCACATGACATCAGACAGGAAGTAGAAAAGAGGAGACTCTTATCAATTGATTCTTCCTCACAGCATTAGACAGTAGAGCTATAAAGAGGTGCTGTAGGACAGGAAATACTGAGCAGCCAACCTGAAGTCATGGGACCTGAAGTCAAATTAATTCTGCCACATGGTGAATGGGTGACAGGCAGACAAATCATGTAAACTCCCTGGAACTGGATTTCCTCATGTTTAAAATGAGAGGGGTGTACTAGATCACCATTAAAGTCCTTGCCAGCTTTGTTCATAAATGTTAAATATTATTACTATGAAGAACCTTATATGGTAAACAGATAACTTTGTATTTGATCCAGAAGGCAATGGGAATCCACTGTGATTTATAGGGTGAGGGTGGGGGTAACTTGGTTAGAGTTATATTTTAGAAAATACTTTGGAATTTGTACGGAAGATGGAGTAGAATGAGCAGGACTAGATTCTGGAAGATCAGTTAAGAAACTATTGCAATAGTCTAAAAGAAAATTGATGAGGGCCAGAATTAAGGTGTTGGCAGAACTTCTTTATAACAGAGATTTAGTAGACAGTGAAGCAGTACAGTGGCTAGACAACTGGCTGGAAGTTAGGAAGACCTGAGGTCAAATCTGGCCTTGGACACTTCATACCTGCATAGTACATCACTTAGCCTCTTTCTCAGGTCTCTGGACTGTAAAATAAGAATAATAATAGCACCTATCTTGACGAGTTATTGTGAAAATCAAATGAGATATGGTTACATACTTTGCACAGTGCCTGGCACAGAAGAAATCATATATGTTTGTATGTATGTATATATATACATACATATATATACACACACACTTATATGTATATATGTGTATATGCATATATACACATATTTATATATACATATGTGTATATATGCACACATACACATATAAACACATATATACATGTGTATACATGATGTTCACATTATGACTAGCTTTTCCTTTGAACAATGCATACACAGAAAGTAGAAGTTTTTAGTAGATTAGAGTAAAATGTCTGTCAATCAGAGCCTTGCTCTGTGAACTGTTAGAGACACCAAGAAAAAACGAGTTGTGTTCCTTGCTTAAGGAATACACAGTCCAGTGATGGAGTAGAGATGGTATGGTAAGTAAGATGGGTGTGGGAGAAGGACAAGTAATTAAAATGACTCACTTTTCTGGTCATTTAAGGCTTGCAAAGCACACTCAGAGACCAGTGTGCTTCAGGGAAAAGGCACTGAAACTAGAGGGCTGATCTTGAAGTGACCTTGAAATACAGGCCTACCACTTACTGTAAGACCTTGGACATATCTTCTCTCTGGGCCTTAGCCTCCCCATCTATAAAATGAGAAGGTTGGACAAGATGCCACTTCCCCCTCCAGCTCCCAGATTCTCTGCTTTCCTTCGATAATTCTACAGGAGGCCTTACTCAGTCCCCTTTGCACCTGCTGCTGCTGTCTTCCCTACATATTACCTTCCACTTATTCTGTTCATATCCAGCATGTGCCTAGTTAGTTCTGTATTTTTTTCTCCTATTAGACTACATAGTCCCTAAGGGCAAATACAATGTTTTTGCCTTTCCTTGTATCCCAGTTCTTAGCACTGAGCCCAGGTACGTAGTAATTCTTGTTTATCTATATAATATCTATATGTTGATAATGCTCTATTATCTATCCATCAGCTCATTCATCCACCTATCTATCTATCTATCATCTATCTATCTATCTATCTATCTATCTATCTATCTATCTATCTATCTATCTATCTTATGGGAGGAGAACAGAACCTGGAATTAGCAGACCTAGATCTAATCCCTAACTACAGCCATTGTTACTGGTATAACAATAAGCAAGCCACTTTAACTTTCTGAGTCTCAGCTTCTTCTGTAAAATGGAAATAATAATGCCTTCACCTCATTAGGGTCGTCATTAAGAAAACAATTTGGAAACACATGAGTTATTTTCCTAGCCTGGAATTGCGTTATTTGGGTTTTGGGGGGAGGAGAGGAACTTTCATATCACACAGCTGACTCAGATTAATGATTCCATCAGATATTTACTAAATGTCTACCATATGCCAGGCACCATGTTAGCCACTGAGGATACAAGGACAAAAATGAAACAGTACCTACTCTCAAGGATCTTACATTACATTAGAAAAAACCCATACACAGATAGGTGATAAAATACATGTAAAAGACCAGTTTTAAAGGGTATAGTCTTGAATTTTCCCAGTTTTAAAACATCGTTCATATCCACAGGCTGATATTTCTGGTATTTGAGGTGACTAAGGCCAGGGACAATGGCATGAAGTGTTCCAGCTTAGGGGACAAAGGAGATGATATTGAAGGATGCAATACATCAGGTGCTTTCCTTGAGGTACCATGGGGGAGGGAGATTGTTAAAACTTCCCATAGAAGGTGTTGGAGGAATTTTTGTCTAGCCATGCTTCATTTTATACTGTCCAATTCCCTAATGCAAAGCATAGTATGAAAGACACAGTTACCCTGTGAAAGGGAAACATCAGGAACTACAGTCTATGGTGTTCATGGACAGGATAAATAGCTTCCAGGGTCCGGATCATAAGAGGTGATGATTCCACTGTGTTTTGTGCCAGTAATGTTACTCTGGGAATATTGTGTTCAGTCCCAGATGCAATAGTTTAAGAGAAATACTGTCATACTGGCACGTGTCCAGAGGAAAACAACTCAGGATGATCAGGTCAGTCCCATATCATGTGAGGAGGGAACTGGGGATGTTTAGTCTAGAGAAGAAAGGCATGGGATGGCTGAGGGAATAGAGAAGGCTCAATCAATGTTGTCAAATATTTATATGACTGTCAGATAGGAAAAAGCCTAGAATTACTTTGTGTCCTCCAGAGGACAAAACTAGGATCAATGAGTGAAAGTTACAAGCAGATAGATTTCAACTAAATATAAGCAAGAGTTCTCAAAACATGGAATGAACTGGTGTTTGAGGTAATTATCATACCTACCTATCTACCTATGTATCTTGATATGCAATGCCTCATTTGAACATCACATCCAGTCCTATAAGATAAGAACTAGATCATCCCCTCTTTATTTATGAGGAAATTGATATATGGGTATATTGGAACCAACTTGAACAACCTTAAGAGCTAGTTACTAGGGTTAAAAATGGATTGGTGTGAGCATTAATGTGCCGCAAATCAAGAGTTGATTTATTTTTTGTTAGCTTCTAGACTTAATAAAGTAATGGAGAAAACATTAATAATCAGGTTTACCTTAAGACTATCTAGTGTATACATTTTTTTCAGAGAGTTGGCTATTAAATGCTTATCAGCATGCCCTCCAAAGAAGTTAAGTAACTTGCTAAGGATCAAACAGATAGTAAGAGTTAGAAGATAAATTTGAACCCATATCCACACTCTCCCCACTATCCCACATTGCTAACTATAAAGTGAGGGCCAGGTGAGCAATCTTTCGGGTGCTACTACTCATATATTGGGTGAGGTATCAGACAAGGTCTCTTCCACCTCTAAGAATCAACAATATCATTTAGGGTTACATTAGAATATTAGCACTAATGACTTGGCTGGCACTGGACAGAATCACTCTACATAATGCCTGAGCATGCCCCAATTTATACATTTATTCTCTACCAAGAATCTACCCTGTGCCTTCACCCACTGAAGCATTTTCTTCCCTGAGTCAGCTAAGCAAGGGAAACCAACATTAAATATGGCAAGATCAGAAGTCAGAACCAGGGCTAGGTTCTGGCTTCTTGGTCCTGTTCCAAAATGGGCAATTGCATTCTGTCTAATTAGATTCCCTTTCTGCCTCCAATTGGATATATTAGCTGCTTCACTTCCTGTCTTAAATGGCTCCCTATTAATCTGTTACCTACTTCCCAAGGGTGTTGTGAGCCCTAATCAGTCACTGTTTGCAAACCCTGGGAAAAAAGCACTCTGCAAAAGGACAAACATGTTTGGTCTCTCTCCATGCACAGCTCAGTATCTGTAAGCATGTATTCCCACAAATTTTAGGAAGATGCCCTGATGCCTCTGAGTCATAACAGTCTAAAAATTTTCAGGAAGTATTACAACTCACTCTGAGCATCAAACAATATAACATTCATGAATTCCTCAATGCTTCAGGAAGCTTGGATTTTATCTGTATGGGTACTCTGTTGACCAAAAGATTGTAAACCCTTGAGAATTTTTGTGAGATTCTGGACGATAAAAATAGCCCAGAATCATAGGATGAGAGACTTAAAGGTGGAAAGAAACCCAGAAGCCTCTGATCTAATCTTTTCTTTTTACAGAAGGCTCAGAGAATAAAGGTTAAATGACATGACCTGGAGGACCACGTGGCTAGTAAGTATTTCAGGCAAGATTTAAACTTGGGTAATTCTGACTCCAAGTAGAACACTTTATTCCATCACAAGCATGGTGATGAGCCCATCTATCCCAATTCTACACTTGATTCTTTTGATTTTTCTACCTTTGTTCCAGCCACCTTCTCACCCTGGAGATTCCTCCCCTTTGTACTCCTCCCTCAAACTGGTGGGTTGCTGACTGGAACCAACTTTTAAGGAAGTGTCCAAGTTGGCCATATTCACTTCTTCTCTTGACTCCACCACTAATTACTCCGATTTTTCCATCTTGCCCCTACTCAGGTACACTTCCCCACACCTCTTTCTTTTGAGGTCCCTTTTAACGATTGTCTTCTTCCGTTAGAATATAAAATAATTTAAAGTAGAGATTGATTTTTTTTCTTGTATTTGTATTTCTACACTTAGTATAGTGCCTAGCACATAGTAAGTCTTAGTAAATGCTATATTTCTACCCATCCATCTATCTATCAATCTATCTATCTATCTATCTATCTATCTATCTATCTATCTATCTAATCTTAGCTGATCTTCCAATGATAGATATTTGATGCAATCCCTCACCAAGGCTACAGTGGAAATTATTTCCACTTGACAACACCTACCACACTTGTGCTATACCAGTGGAGTCTTTTACAATACAGGGTTACATCTATGTCATGAAAAGACAACATCAAGACACATTTTACAAAGCCTCCATAAATGCTTTTTAGAAGGAGTAACAACAGGTCTGTCCCTAATTCTAACCTACTTCATATATTCTTTACCACTGTTGAGGTTGCATCCCAATCACAGATGACAATATATATTCTTAGATGGCAACATCTACGCTTGTGGAAAGCAGTATGTTGCAATGTTAAGAGCACTAGCTCCAGAGTCAAAGTTCTTGGGTTCAAATATCACCTCTGATGTTTACTTCTTGTGAGACCTTACAAAAATTAATTAACATTCTAGGGCTCAGTTTCTTCACTTGTGAAATGAGGTGGTTGGATTATATGCCTTTTGAAGTCTCTCCAGGCTCTACATCTTTGACCCTTATTTTTGCTCCTCAGTGCTTTCAATGGAGGGTTCAATGGTATATGAGGTCATCCCAGTAAGGCTTCTCTCAAATACATGCCTCATCATAGGGAACCAAGATAATGGTTTAGAGGCAGCTACCCAGTTGAACTCTATCAACATTCTTTATCAAACAACTTTTCAAATAGCTCTTCAAATCAAATTTTAGAGTGGTAGAGCAAACAGAAAGCCAGAGTGAGACACTTTTTCCAGGCTAAGACAACTTAGGAGATCAGTAAAAGACATCTCTCAGCAAGAGACACCAGGATGGGAGT
Source organism: Notamacropus eugenii (assembly GCF_028372415.1). Classification (NCBI taxonomy): domain Eukaryota; kingdom Metazoa; phylum Chordata; class Mammalia; order Diprotodontia; family Macropodidae; genus Notamacropus; species Notamacropus eugenii. The sequence continues at coordinate 251,089,919 of NC_092872.1, read as the reverse complement.
CAGTCCAGAGAACAACAACTGCACATGCTGTGGGCCTTCGAGGCAGCTGTGACAGCTGTGGCAGAAGCAACATAAGCTTTAGCAGCTCTTAGCCCAGGGATAGTAAAGGGGTTGGACAATTGGTCCAAAAGAGATTATGAGACCCTTTGCTGGCACTCTGTGCAACTGAAACAGATTAGCATCTCTGTTTCCCATACACGGTTCTGGGTCTCAGCTCCAGGGTGAAGAAAAGCACTTATAATTGGTCACAAGGAAGCAGGAGCCCTGGTCACAATTCCGAGACAAAGAGGAGCACTAGAACTGGTGACCGCAGGAGAACGGGGGCCTTGGTCATGATTCCATGGCTAAAAGGACAAATAAAACCGATAGGGGAGCAAGGTAAAAACTAAAACACAAACCAGTAGAGCAGTGGGGACACCTTTTCCTAAATTGCAACAGAAAATCTAGTCTCCCAAAACTATCTCTGAAAACAGTAGCATGAAAAGGCCTGAAGCATATGACAGTGTCTCCCCAATCCCAGGTAATCAGAGCCCAACTTCAATATAACATTTGAAGTCAAGAAGTAGTGTGGGGAAATGAGCAAACAACCAAAAATATTAAAGAACTTGACCATAAAAAGATTTGGGTTTTTTTTTTTTTGTGGTGACAGGGAAGACCAAGAAATGAAATCAGAAGATAAAAATGCAAAAATATCTGTAAGCAAAGTCTCAAAGAAAAATGTTAATTAGACCCAAGTCCAATATGAACTTCTATAAGATGTAAAGAAGGAAATAAGAATGGTAGAAGAAGATTTGGGAAAAACATGAGTGATGCAAGAAAATTGTGAAAAAAAATTAGCATTTTAGTAAAAGAGGCACAAAAAGTTTGAAGAAAACGACCCCTTTAAAAATATAATTGGCTTAATGGTAAAAGAAGAACAAAAATTCACTGAAGAAAAACATTGCTTAGAAAGTAGAATTAGCAAAATGAAAAAAAGAAGAGGCACAAAAGCTCAATGAAGCAAATAATGCCTTAAAAATTCAAATTGGGTAACTGGAAGCTAATGACTACATAAGACACCAAGAAACAATAACACAAAGTTAAAAAATGGAAAAAAAGAAAAGAAAATATGAACTAGCTCATCAGAAAGTCAACTGACCTGGAAAATAGATCATGGAGAGATAATTTAAGAATTATAAGATGATCTGAAAGCCATGATCAAAGAGATAACCTAGACATCATATTTCAAGAAATTATAAAAGAAAACTACCTTAATATCCTAAATATACCAGGTAAAATTGACATTGAAAGTATCCACCAATCACTTCCTGAAAGAGATCTCAAAGTGATTATAGCCAAATTCAAGAACTTCTAGTTCAAAGAGAAAATACTTCAAGCAGCCAAAAAGAAGCAAGTCAAATATCATGGAGCCACAGTCAGGATCACACCAGATTTAGCAATATCCATGTCAAAGGAGCAGAGGGCTTGGAATTCAATACTCTAGAAAGCAAAGAAGCTGGAATTACAACCAAGAATGATCTAACCAGTGAAACTGAGTATAATGCATTAGGGGGAAATGGATATTTAATGAAATGGAGGATTTTCAAGCATTACTGATGAACAAACCAGAGCTAAATAGAAAGGATTATATTGAAATACAACACTCAGGAGAAGTATAAAAAAGTAAACATGAAAAAATAATCATAAGATTCAAAAAAATGAAACTGTTTACATTCCTATATAGTAAGATGGTACATGTAACTCCTAAAAACTTTATCATTAGTAGGGCATTTAGAAGGAGTCTACATAGACAAAGGGCACAGGCATAAGTCTATCATGTTGGGATGATCTCAAAGAAAGAAGGGGTAAGAAAGAGGCATGCATGAGGAGAAGGGAGAGATAGAATGGTGAATTTATTTTCTCATATAAAAGAAGTACACAAGGAAGAAATTTTGCAGTGGAGGGGAAAATAGGGGTGGTAGGCAATGCTTGAACCTCATTCTCATCAGAATTGCTTCAAAGAAAGAAGAATGCATATTTACCCACTCAGTTGGGTATAGAAATCTATCAAACACATTAGGGAAATAGCAAAGAATGGGGTGAGAGTTATGGGGGAGGGAGTGATGAAAGGGAAGACAGATTAAGGGAGGCAGTGGTCAGAAGCAAAACAAATTTTTGAGGAGGGAAAGGATAAAAAGAGTGAAAGAGAGATAAATAGAATAGGATAGAGGGAAATACATGGTTAATAATCATAACTGAATGTGAATGGGATGAACTTATCTATAAATGGAAGCCAATAGCAGGATGAATTAGAAACTTGAAACTAACAGTATGTTGTTTAAAAGAGACACACTTCAGAGGCAGCTATATGGTACAGTGAATAGAGCACCAGCTCTGGAATTAGGAGGATCTAAGTTTAAATCCAGCCTTAGACACTTTAGCACTTAGTAGCTATTTGACCCTTAATTGCTGAGAGAGAGAGAGAGAGAGAGAGAGAGAGAGAGAGAGAGAGAGAGAGAGAGAGAGAGAGAGAGAGAGAGAGAGAGAGAACTGAAACAGAAAGACATATATAGAGTTAAATAAATGACTGGAGCAGAATCTATTACTCAGCTGAAGCAAAAAAGGCAGAGGTAGTTATGGTGTCAGAGAAATCAAAAGCAAAATGATCTAATTAAAAGAAATTAGCAGGAAAGTTACATTTTCCTAAAAGGTACCACAGACAATGAAGGTAAAAAATGTTAAGGGCACATGGCTCTTATAAAGGTCTAATTTTTCAAATATATAAGAAACTGAGTAAAATTTATAAAAACAAAACCATTCCTAAACTGCTGTGTGATTAGAGTATATGAACAGTTTTCAGAAGAAGAAATCAAATCCATCTATAATCATATGAAAAAATGCTCTAAATAATTATTGAAGAGAGAAAAACAAATTAAAACAACTCTGGGGTACCACCTCACACCTGCCAAAAATGACAAATGCTGGAGGGTGGGAGGGAAGTGTAAGGGAAAATAGACTAATAAACTGTTGATGAGATTGCACTGATCCAATCATTCTGAAGAACAATTTGAAACTATGCCAATGTATCCTTTGACCTAGAAATATCACTCCTAGGTCTTTATCCCAAAGAAATCAAAGAAAAAGAGGACCAATATGTACAAAAATATTTATATCAGCTCTTTTGTGGTGGCAAAAAATGAAAATTGAGAGGATGCTCATCAATAGATGTACGGGTGGACAAGTTGTTGCATATGATTGTGATGGAGTAATATTGTGCTACGAGAAAGGACAGGGAAGGTGGTTTCAGGAAAACTAGCAAAAACAATGTGGGAACACCTATATGAACTGATACAAAGTGAAGTGAGAAGATCCAGGAAATCACTATGCACATCAGTAATAGCAATGATGATCAATTATGAAAGATTTTTCTACTCTGATCAATTCAATGAGCCAAGATAACTCCAAAGAACTCATGACAAAAAAAAATGCTATCCACATCCAAAGAGAGAACTGATGAACTCTAAGTACAAATTGAAGTATAATTTTCTTGCTTTCTTTAAGTTTCTTTATTTTTGTGATATGGCTAATATGGAAATATATTCTACATGACTTCTAATGTGTAATTGACAGTATTCTGCTTGCCTTCTTATTGGGTGGTGGAGCAGTGGGAGAGAATTCAGAACTAAAAAAAAAAAAAAGCTAAAATAATTAATAAATGGGATTTGTGAAGAGACCAAGGCTCATCATGTTGAGTGGCCCTATGGTATAGCAGATGGAATGCTAAACTGACAGTCTTGGAATAGCTAGATTCAGATCCAGTCTCTGACACTTCTCCTTTTAATTACTTATCCTCTTCCATCTTCATTAATCTCATTTGTAAAATGAAAACCATGGTGCCTAAGTAAACTCACTGGGTTGCTGTTAATCTCAGAGGAAATAATATATACAAAACAGCTTTTAGGACATTAAAATTTAAACTCAGATAGCCGCATGGATCTAAGATCTCCATGATGTGAATATTACCTTCTGTATGTTGCAACAATGAGTCATGGTGGATAGAGCATTGGGCCTGGATTTCAGAAAGTTCTGAGTTCACATTCAACCCCAGACATCTACTAGTTGTGTAATCTTGAGCAAGTCATTTAACAGTTATTTGTCTCAGATTTTTTTTTCAACTGTAGAATGGAGTAGTAAGCACTTCTACATCCAAGGGTTACTATCAGGATCAAATGAGATATTATTTATAAAATGCCTAGCACATAGTAAGTCCTGAAAAAATGTTTGTTTTCTTTTTCTCCTCTCCCTTCCTTCATTTTTTCTTCTTTGTTTCCTTTCTTGCTTCTTATGCTACTCAACCATTCATTGCTGCCTGGCCTTCTTATATATTCTTCTCATAAGTTCGCCATAGGATGTTCTCTCCACATACTAATGGAGTTCCCTGCTTTCTCTTGACATTGCAAATTTACCAACAGACCATGAGATCTGCACATTGGTTATCTCTCACTCTTGTCAAGGACTATTTTCTTTTTCACTAATACTGTCTTTTTCCCCGTGACATTCTTCAGTCCTGTTCTTTTTCATAAGTTCTTGTTTGTAATGTCTTGCAGTCTGTTCACACCCATAATGCACCTCTCCATTGCCCTCAGCAATCCATTGAAACTTTAAAGTAAAATATACATGTCGACTATTTCTATCATAACCTTTATATTCTAGCCTTACGCACAAAAGCTATTGTGGAAATCAAGAGGAAATGCCATGAGTAGCATTTATAGGCAACAGATATCCAGTTGGAGATCTTGAGCCCTGAAAAGCAAAGGTCAAATGTCGAAACCAAGACTAGAACCCTTGTCTATTAAGTGCAGTTCCTGGGTGCTTTCTAGCATCACCAAGCATCCTCAGAGGACATTTCATCTTATCCTTAAAAGAAACAGGAATCTAGCCTGTGATACCCATATAAACGTTGGCCCAGCTTCCACTTAATATCTAGTGACAGTTAATTTACTACATCCTGAGACAATCCATTTCACTTTCAGATGGCACTAATATTCCAAGTTGTCACCTGCCCCTCTCTACCCAATCCCTTTAAAGCCCAATTACAGAAAATAATTCAAATTCGATAGCTGTTGATTAGTTCCCAAACTGTACCCATTTTAGATTGTTTATAAGATGGGGTTTTCTACAAAAAAGAATTGACACTTGGTGTTAAGTGGCCTGGGATATCTGTGGATTTAGTGAAAGTGATAAATTTTCTAAACATTCTGCATTGATCTGCCTGAAAAATCACAGTTTTAGAGGAGTCACAACTTCATTTCTTTTGTCATGGGGTTACTAGAAGTTTTTAAGGTAAACCATAGGCAGATTCAAATAAGATGAACTGCTATACAGATACAAGTAAAATCATAAGTTTGGGTTCAAAAAATCATCCTCAGAATCACATGATTCCTTTTAAAAAATTACCACAGTTAAAAAATAAAGACCTTTATCTTATCAAGATCAAGTCCTCTACAATGCCACAGTGATGCACACATTATGTACCACTGACCCCATCCTCATGGTTTCCACTATTCTTATTTGGGACTAGTCAAAACATTGAGTGAAACTCAGCACATATTATACTCAATCAAAGCACTAGGAGAATTAATGAATTAAATCTTCATCTCACTTCTGCATCAGGATTGGAACATCTCCCATATATTTCCCTGCTCCACTGGCATTGCCACAAGTACAGTAGGCAAAAATGAACTCCCCTGCTTTGGTAAGCATAGACTCAGGCAAGCTCATTCTCCTACTCTTTTTTCCACTCACCTAGATGGAGATGATTATTCTTAGGCTTAGCTTTTCTAGTGGAGAATTTATGCTGAAGTCTGAGGGTCCCAGGGGGCTCCTTGAAATCTCAGATTCCAACTCTAAAGCATAGTAATCAGACCTGAAGGCTACACTAACTGGGAGGAGAGGCAGCAGCCCCACTGTCTGGTTCACCAGCTGCTTTCCCAGCATCCAGTCCCCTTTCCTAGTCAAGTTTCCAATTCAGCCTCCTGCTGTCGCTCTGCTCCCAAAGGTGACTCGTTGCCAACTTTTTGATTGACAGTAACACCTCACTCTTTTCCACACGGTATGTGTTTCATTTGAGATCCATCAGAGCATGTGAGTGGCTTCCATCCAGCCTTTCACTTTGCATTACCTGGTGCTGACTTCTCAGAGTTGTAGTGGCCTCTCACATTGCGAGACTGAAAACAGTCCATCAGGCATCACCTGCCTCTCCTTGACAGTGCTGAGGGAAGTCACCAGACCAGAGCTATTTCTTTGCTTCACCAGATGGAGGGATGGATCCTGCAAGCTGTAGAAGAGAGAATCATTTTTTTTCTTTCTCCCTCATTCAGCTCTCCGAAAACAGCACATAATTAGACAATTTTTAAAAGGTGTGCTATTGCCACTACCAGGAAACTGTGAAAGGTTCTGTAGTATAGTTTAAAGGACAGTGAAATTGGAGGTAGAAGACAGGGCTCAAATACTTCTCTGTAACTTACTGGCTATACAAACTGCTGGACAGGTCTCCCTCAGCCTCAGTTTCCTTATCTGGAAAACTGAAGATCATAAGAGTTGTACTACACATGTCCTTTCGTTATCATGAGGATCAAATAAGATACTGTGTATACAATATTTTCCAAATCCTCAGGTGCTAAAAACATTTTAAAATATTTTTATGATCATATTATTCTCATCATGATTTTCAAAGGAATTCGGATAGAAATGGTCCTGAAAAAAGTTGCCATCCTGCCATTATTTGTTTATGTTTCATGTTCCCTGAAATATTGTGAATGTGGACAAAATGATTGGGGGTTTTATAAATAAATAAAAGTATTGGGAGGTAAGCTCATTTCAGTATTTTCATCCACTTATAAAAAAAGAATAATTTTATCTACCTGTGCATTTGTTTTCAAAACTCCAACTACAATGACAAAAACAAATATTATTACAACTACTACCACTACTGCTACTACTACTACTACTACTACTACTACTACTACTACTACTACTACTACTACTACTACTGCTACTACTGTGACTGCGGCTGCTTACTCCTCTTAGCTACTTACACCGAACCATAGATGTGACCCCCTCCTCCATTACCTAATCCCCTAACAAACTCCCCCTGCCTTTTTAATATTAATTATATTCCTATATTCTACTTAAGTTTCTGTTATGTAATTGCAACTTTACCCTATAAAAATCCATCTTGCTTTCTCTGAATTTGCTGGTTCTTCTTGGAACTTAGCCCCCTTCATGAGAGGCATCAATCTGAATAAATGTCTACACTTGGATGGTGGTCTGACTCTGAATTCTTTGAGACAGTTCCACCCCAACACATCACGAAACCCCAACAGTTTTTGGTGTCCCAGAGTTGAAAGCTAAACACTACTACTGCTACTGCTGCTTCCACTTCTAATTTTTTTTTTCTTTTTCTTGGGGGAAATATACAATAAATAATAAATGAATAAATAAAAGGGAAATTTTATCACATTGCCAAAATCGGTTTGTTTTGGAGTTTTTTGTGTTGTTTTGGTTTTTTTAGTCATGAAAAATTCTATTGAAGACCTTTAAGATCTTGCCAATAAAACACTGAATGTGATAGGAATAATATCTCCCAAACTGCCCAGATGTGGGCTATATCAGTTCTTTATCTTAAACTCCACTGAAATAATAAGTCTCATTTATTTGGCTTAGGGATGTTAAGATTCAAGCCATTGATGCTACCTCCCACTTGAGTACAGAAACATGTAGTAGCTCCCTGATGCTTGACCAGCAGATTGCCATTGGCAACAGAAAGACAAGAATTATGATCAGCTAAATCACTGTTCTATCCTTGCTGAATAGTATTATTGGATATCTTTCCTCCATCATGACCAAGTAAAACTCCATTTGTTAACTGTAAAATTTTCTTCAAGTACTTCATTTCATTCCAATATCAAACTGAAATTACTATAACCTAGACCAGATTAAAGCTATTCTACAGTATATACTTAAAGAGAAATCCTGGTCTTTTATTTCAACTAAAAAAAGTGTTCCTAAACTTCATATACCCTTCTTCCTTTTAACCTACCTTCTTCTTCCAGGTTTCTCCTTCATTTTAGATTGGTTCAAACTCTATGAATGGTATAATTGTTCTGACAAGGCTATTTGTCACCTCAGCCTATGGAAATTTCTTTCCTGTTGCTTAGATTCTTATTGCTTAGCAGAGCCCCTGAACTCTTCCTTTGATATGCCCCATAAAAATGGAACTGTTTTAGGTATGTGTTTGCCCAGATTAGAGTTCTTTAATGGGTTCATAGTGACTATTATTTTTGAGCTTACAAAAGAGCTGGTAGATCAGTCTCCTGACAATGGTAGTCAGTGAAATAGGCATGACTGGGAGCCTGTTATAGAAGGTAAAGCAATTGTTGATTGCCTTAAGAAGTAGAGAGTAGTCTATTAGCATGAGAACAAGGAGAGCTGAAAATGTCAAAGGCAAGCTCCATTCTCTCCACAAGTGGGAATGTACGCTGGGTTTAGTTAATAATCCCCACATACTGTTTCTAATACTTTTATGATTTCAAAAAGTATCTGTCAGATGTAAGTAGGATGAAAAGCGCAAACTAAACCACCACTAATCTCCACTTGAAGGGAAAAAAAGATTACCTTACTACCTCTAATCCTGACATTTCAGTTTCATTTACTTCCCTTTGTGTTAAAGATGGAGACCCAAACCTTAAGGAAGGAACCTTTCTCTTGCCTTCTCCCCAGTTTAGCCTATATTCATGTACATCAGGCCCTTATATTCCTCTCCTAGCAATTAAGCCATGAGAAAGGAGACATTTTCCACTTTGCCTTTTTCGGTATGTAGACTCTTTCCCATCTCATTCTCAAAGCCTTCTTTCCATTGGTCTTCAGGACTTGTTCCTCCCTCAGTCTTTGACCTTGACAATTCTGTTGCTCTCTGTTTCTCTGTTTGATTTGTCTTTTATATAACAAGAACAAAGTTTATTGTATACCAAGACTATACCAAGAATAAAATTCCTATAACAAGGCTTAGTCCTTGATGATGAATTTGTCTTTTCCATCCTTTGATGACATTGGGTCTATGACTTGAGATCAGGCCCCCGTTTCTCTCTCTCTTAGTCTGGTTTCCCCTATGCTGCTACAAACAGAGTTTTTTCCCATCCTAATCTTCTCTTTTTTCTCTAACCCTTGGTCTGATTCACTACTGTTTTTCATTAGTGGAGTTGGAAAAATGGTTGTCTTCTAGAACCAATGGACATTGGAATCTGTTTCTGTTCTCAGCTACTTCCTCAATTTATTTTACCATACGTGGCATGTTCTTTGATGTTCTGGGCCTCTCCTTACACAAAGATTGACCTGCTGGTTTTTAGCTAACAATTAGAAAACATTGTAACATAGTCCAAGTTAATAGAACATTCTCTCCTTCATTAGGCCATGACCTGGAATGACAGGAAACAGCTTAGTTGCTTTCAAATATATGAACGGTTATCATGTGATGAAGGGTGATAATTGCATCTATGTAGAACTAAAAGGGGGGAAAACCAGGACCATGTTGGGAAGAGCAAGGGAATCAGATTTTAATTCAATATTAAGAAGAAGTTCAATTTTAAGAAATTAAAGTTGTCCAAGAAATGGTACTAGGTCTGCCTTATAAGGGACTGAGCAACTTGCCATGGGAAGTGTTCAGAGCCTGGACAATCATTTGCTGGAGAGGATTCAAGTATAGGTTAAACTAGATTATCTCTGGGGTTTCTTCCAACTCTAGGATTCTATGGTTTTGTGAAATCATGGATCCATTCTCCATCACTGTGGCTTTCAAGATGACAATAGTCTTCTTCTACTGCTACCCCCTTTCCATGTTGTCTTCACATATTTTATGTGACATATGCAATATAAGCTGCATCAGGGAAGAGTTAGCTGTCTTGGTTTTTCTACGTGCATTCCCAGAAATTATCATAGTACCTGGCACATGGTCAACACTTAATAAAAGCTTTTTCATTAATTCATTCATTCAACTGATTTACAGACTGGCCCACAAATTAGGACACAGAAAAATCTATCACCCAGCCACTACTGGCCTCGGATTATATGGATTTACAGCCCTAACTCCAGCCATAAAATGTCCTCATCCAATTATCTCACAAACATACCATTGATCACAAAAGGTCCAAGTAATACAGTATGGACCCCTCAGCAAAATCTGTTCTCATTGAGAATAAATACAGAAAATATTTTCTATAAGTAGAAAAAAAGGGGTGATCAATAGTATCATATTTAATATATTACAGGGCAGCTAGGTGATGCAGTAGATAGAGCACCAGTGCAGGAGTCAGGAGAATCTGAGTTCAAATCTCACCTCAGACACTTGACACTCACTAGCTGTATGACCTTGGACAAGTCACTTAACTCCAATTGCCTCATCCTGGGTCATCTCCAGTCATCCTGATGAATATCTGGTCACTGGATTCAGATGACTCTGGAGGAGAAGTGAGGCTGGTGACCTGCACAGCCCTCTCTCACTCAAAACAAAGTCAAGTGCAAGTCATGTCATCATTTCTCTGATGTCATGGTCTTCTTTGGCAATGAAGGATGAATACATTTGATATATTATCACTACCATATGGCCTCTAAATCTTTTGTCATTGTCATATAGGTGGTTTGCCCAATACTTTCTTCCCTATCAGAGTCACCAGGAACCATGGGGGAAAAATCCTAGTGAATCAGCATGGGGAGATTTTCCAGACAAAAACACCAATCTTGGAAATGACACTTTCATTTCTCAGTTTCAGTCTCAGCCCAAGTGAGCAGCTATTAAGCAGTAAAGTGCCTAGTAAACAGGGGCTATTTTCACCCAACATCTTGAGTACCAGAAGCATTAAAGAGCCCTAGACCATTGTAGATGCATTTGGGAGTTGGAGGCATAATAGAAAAAAGCTGAATAGCCAGTAGTGCTCAAATCAATGGGTCTTTATTATGGATGCATTTTAACTCACATAAGAAAAGGCTAAAAGACTGAAAATGAGACAAGAACATGAGGGTGGGGTTAAGAAAGAACAATTCAGGTCAAGGGATATGTCTGGATCTCTGACTAGAAAGACAAAGAAATACCTGGGCTAAGTCACCAAAGAATAGGCTGTTGGACCCTAGACACAATGTTCTTTGGTCGATAGCAGAAGGAAGAGGTAGGGGGGTCAATGATCCTATGAAAAGCTTGCATCTGAATATGGCACATCCAAGGTGTGCTTGGCCATAATTTCTTTTATTTGGATAGAGGAAAGTCAGGGATTTTATCACAAAATGAAAGGTTTCACTAAGGCATGTATAATTGGCTGTATATTTCTAATATCTCAGGTAATCAATCAAACAATTGGTAAGTATTTATTAAGAGCATACTATTTGCCAGGCACCAGGTTACATGTACAAAGAAATAAACAATGCCTAACAGCAAGAAATTAATATAAGGAAGATACCAAGTGCATATGATACATACATACATACGTATATATGTATGTATGCATGTATGTATGTATGTGTACACTTAACGTAAATATAAAGAGAACAAAGAGAAACATAAACAAAGTAGTCAAATATATGGCAGATTGGAAGAAAAAGGAGAAGTTTTACATCAAACAATGTTTGAGCTGCATGGTTTTTTCATTTTATTTTTGTTTTTTCTCAATTATATGTAAACAAATATTTCTAACATTGGTTCTTATTTTTAATTTTTGAGTTCCAAATTCTCTCTCTTCATCCTTCCTTTTTACCCCCTTGAGAAACCAAGCAATTTGATATAGGTTATACATATGCAGTCATGCAAAACATCTTCATATTAGCTATTTTGCAAAGGAAAATACAGACAAAAAAAACCCACAGAAGAATAATAAAGTTAAAATAAGTATGCTTCAATCTGCATTCAAATCCCATCAGTTCTTTCTCTGGAGGTGGATAGTATTTTTCATTCCAAATCTTTCAGAATTGTCTTGGATCAATGCATTTCTGAGAATAGCTAAGTCATTTTTGATAAACTTTGCTATTATTATGCAAATTATTATGTACAAAATTCTCCTGGTTATGCTTGTTTCATTCTGTATCAGTTTATGTAAGTCTTCCCAGGTTTTTTTGAAAGCATCCTACTCATCATTTCTTAAAGTACAATAGTATTCCATCACAATCATATACCACAACTTTTTCAGCCATTCCCCAGTTGATGGATATTCCCTTAACTTTTAATTTTTTGCCACTACTTAAAAGAGCTGCTATATGTGTGCATACATGCATACATACATGCATGCATACATATATATATACATATATATATATATATATATATATATATATATATATATATATATATATATATATATATATATATATAAACACACATATAGGTCCTTTTCCTTTTTCTTTGATCTCTTTGGGGTACAGACCTGGTAGTGCTAAGCCAAAGGGTATATGCGGTTTTAAAACACTTTGGCCATAATTTCAAATTGTTCTATATAAGGTTGAATCAGTTCATAACTCCAATAGTGCCTTAGTTTCCCTATTTTTCCACATCCTTTCCACCATTTGTCATTTTATTTTCTCTCATATTAGTCAGTCTAATAGGTGTGAGGTGGTACCATAGAGTTGTTTTATTGTAACTCTCTAGTCAATAGTTATTTAGAACATTTTTTCAAATGACTATAGATAGATTTGATTTCTTCATCTGAAAACTGTCTTTTCATATAATTTTACCATTTCTCAATTATGGAATAATTTGCATTCTTATAAATTTGACTCAGTTCTCTATATAGTTGAAAAATGAGACTTTTATCAGAGAAATTTACTGTAAATTTGTCTTTATTAGTTTCCTGTTTTCCTTCTAATCTTGGCTGCAATGGTTTTCTTTGTGCAAAAACTTTGTAAATGTGATGTAATCAAAACTATCCACTTATGCTCTCTATCTCTTCCTTGATCATAAATTCTTCCCTTATCAATAAATTTGACAAAAATTTATTGACAAAAATTCCATTCTCTTCTAATTTGCTTATATCATCCTTTATGATTAAATTATGTACTCATTATGATCTTATCTTGGTATATAGTATGAGAAGTTGGCCTATGCCTGCTTTCTTACAAAAATGCTTTTCATTTTTCCAGCAATTTTTGCTGAAGAGTAATTTCTTGTTACCAAATCTTGGATCTTTTGGTGTGTCAAACACTAAACTACTATGGTCATTTACTGCAGTGTGTTGTGTACCTAATCTAGTCTACTGATCTATCACTTTACTTCTTAGTCAGTATCAGATTGTTTTGATAATTAGCACTTTGTAATACAGTTTGAAATACGGTACTGCTAAGCCACTTTCTTTCACATTTTTTATTGCTTCTGTTGATATTCTTATCTTTTTGTTTTTCCAGATGACTTTTGCTAGTATTTTTCTAGCGCTATAAAATATATATTTTTGGCAATTTGAGATAGCATTGAATAAATAAGTTAATTTACTTAAAATTGTTATTTTATTATGTTGGTTTAGCCTACCCATAAATAATATTTTTCCAGTTGTTTATATCTGACTTTATTTGTGTGAAAAGTGTTTTGTAATTGTGTTTATATAGTTCCTGGGTTTGTCTTGGAGAGAAGACTCTCAAGAATTTTGTATTGTCTGCAGGTATTTTAGATGAAATTTCTCTTTCGTGCTACTAGTCTTTGTTGGTAATATATAAAAATGATGATGATTTATGTAGGTTACTCCTGCAACTTTGCTGAAGTTAACTATTTCAACTAGTTTTTGAACTAACTCTCTAAGTTGCTCTAATTATGCCATCATATCATTTTCAAAGAGTGATACATTTAGTTTCTTCATTGCTTATCCTAATTCCTTCAATTTCTTTTCTTGCCTTATTGTTATAGCTAGCATTTCTAGAACAATATTGAATAATAGTGATGATAATGGGCATCCTTGTTTCACTCTTGATCTTATTGGCAAGGCTTCCACTTTATCCCCATTACAGATAATGTATACTAATGGTTTTAGAGAAATACAACTTATCATTTTATGGGAAGCTCTATTTATTCCCATGCTTTCCAGTGCTTATATTAGGAATGGATATAGTATTTTGTCAAAAGCTTTTTCTGCACCTATTTTGATAACTATATGATTTTTTTAAATATTTTGTTATGGGTATAGTTCATTGTACTGATAGTTTTTTTTCTAATATTGAACCAACTCTGCATTCCTAGTCAAAAAATCACCTAGTCATAATGTATGATCTTTGCGATATATTTCTTTCATTTCCTTGCTAGAATTCTATTTGAAGTTTTTTACATTGATATACATTAGGAAAATTGGTGTATAGTTTTCTTTCTCTGTTTTGACTCTTCCTGGTTTAGGTATAAGTACTATATTTGTGCTGTAAAAGGAATTTCGTTGTACTTGTTCTTTGCCTTTCTTTCCAATAGTTTATGTACTATTGGAATTACTTGTTCTTAAAATGCTTGATAGGATTCACCTGTGAATTTCTCCTGAGGATTTTTTTTTTTTTTAGGAAGCTCATTCGTGGATTTTTTAATTCTTTTTCTAAGATACAGTTATTTAAATATCCTAGCTCTTCTGTTAATTTGTGCAATTTATTTTTTTTGTAAATACTCATCTATTTCATTTAGACTATCGGATTTATTGGCATATAATTGGGCAAAATAGCTTCTAATAATTCTTTTAACTTTATCTTCATTATTGGTGAATTCATCCATTTTCATTTTTGACATTGTAATTTGATTTTCTCTCTTTTTCATATCAAATTAACCAATAATTTATCTATTTTATTGTTTTTTCCCATGAAATTATTTCCTGGCTTTATTTATTATTTCAATAATTGTCTTGCTTTCAATTTTATTAATTTGTCCTTTGATATTCAGGTTACCCAATTTTGTGATTAAAGGAAGATTTTTAATTTGTTCATTTTCTAGGGGTTTTTTTAGTTACATGCCCAGTTCATTGATCTGCTCTTTCTCTATTTTATTAATGTAGGTGTTTAAAGATATAAATCTTCCCTTAAGTAGTGCTTTGGCTGCATTCCATAAATTTTGGTTAGTTGTCTTGTTGTCATTTTCTTTAATGAAATTATTATTTCTATGATTTGTTCTTTGATCCATTCATTCTTTAGGGTTAGATTACTTAGTTTCCAATTAATTTTTAACCTATCTTTTTATGGTTCTTTATTGAATACAATTTTTATTGCATTATGGTCTGAAGAGGATGCATTTAATATTTCTGCTTTCTTTGCATTTGGTTGTGAGGTTTTTCTGCCCATGGTCAATTTTTTTGAAAGTGTCATATACAGCTGACAAAAAGGTATATTTCAGGGGCAGAGTCAAGATGATGGAGAAGAAGTGGGAAGTTGCCTGAGCTCTCCAAAATTTGCCTTGCAACAACTTTAAATCAAAGCTGAAAATGAATTCTGGAGTGACAGAACCCACAAAAAAGTGAAACAATTTTCCAGCCCAAGATAACTTAGAAATACTGTAGGAAAGGTTTATCTTACTATGTAAAAGGGGAGTATATGCCTGCACAGGTGGTGTCTGGGCAAGCCAGTAGGAATCTTCTACCCTTAGCAGAGACCAGCATTAGAGGTCCCATGGTCCTCACTCAGCAGGCCAATATTACAGTAGGACAGCTGTGAGGCCTCCAGCCCCAGCTGGAGTTTACAACAGGTAAATTACCTGTCTCAGAACCCCCAGCATCCCAGTGCACTGAGCAAACTGCTAGACCCTGAGCTACAAATGGAACAGGTGAGCCACAAGCCCCAGAGGCCCCAGCACAGAAAGTCAGTGACCAGCCCTGGCCTCCAGTTCAAGGAGCTTGGGACAGTGTCCACTGCACCCCAGGAGCAGAGCTCAGTTTTAAAAGTCATAAAATAAGCTAGAAAATGAGCAAAAAAAAAGAAAAAGAAAAGAAAGCCCTGAACATAGATAGTTACTATGGCAACAAACATCATAACATAAACTCATAAGACAACAATGAGTGATGATCATCTACGATTAACTTAGCTCTTCTCATTAATGCAATGATTCAAGACACTTTTAAGAGACTCATGGTAGAAAATGCTATCTATCTCCAGAGAAAGAACTGAATGCAGATTGAAGGACACCATTTTCACCTTATCATTTTTATTTTCTTTTGTTCTGTTTCTTCTTTCACAATATGACTAATATGGAAATATGATTTACCTCATTACATTATATGTGTACACATATAACCTATATCAAATTGGGTTTGACATGGGAGAACCTGCATTCAAATTCAGATCCTCTTATTTACTTATTTATTTATGGGACCTTGGGCAAGTCCCTTCACTTCCCTTTTTCTCAGCTTTCTCATCCGTGAAAGGAGGAACTTAAACCAGATGAACTCAAAGTAGCCTTCTGACTCTGAATTTGTGATCCTATAATGTAGGATCCAATTTCTAATCCTGTATTTCCTATTTCTAAAAGCCCAATTATAGATAATTAGGAGGCATAAAATGAATCTTCCAATGAAAGGATTGTATCCAATTAAATATATAGCACAGAGACTCCTACTCTTTTTCAGTCCATATGCTCCTTGGTTTTTTATCAGTTTGAAATGGAATGCATTCTCAAGTTTACTATATACAAAAATAAAATAAAATAAAGAGATTGACTTCTCCTTTTTCGTACTGGTAATTTGATTGTCTCCTTTTTTAATCAAATTAGGTAATGGTTTCTCTGTTTTATTGTGGTTTCCTACCCTCAAAAAGTTGTCCTTATTTAATTAGTAATTTCAATTTCTTTGCAGTTTTGTTAATTTGTTCTTTGATTTTCAGATTTTCTATTTTGATGTTTGAGTTTTTTTATTTATTGGTTTTCTAAGGGGGAACTTACTGATGGTGTTAGGTCAATAAGCATTTATTAAGCACTTTCTCTATGCCAAGCACTGTGCTAAGTGCTGAGGATACAAAGAAAAGCAAAAACTAGTCCTTGCCCTTGAGAAACTCTCAGTGAGAGGTATTATTGTATACTCAGTTCCTTGAAAAATAAAGAAATTGGAAAGTGAGTCAATAGTTGTTGTTCTTCATACTTGGAGGACCAAAATGACAATAGCATGTCTTGGTCAACATGCAGTGTCTGACTGGGCCTATATCTCACATGGGTCTCAATTGATACCAACATTCTTTAGAAAGACATCGGAAGTGTTCTTGTATTGATTCTTCTGACGTCCATGTGAGCGCTCACCTTATGTAAGTTCGCCACAAAACAGTCTTAGTAAAGCATCCATTTTCCATTCAAACAATGTAGTCAACCCATCATTGCGTTCTCTGCAATGGAGTTTGAATGCTTCACAGTTCAGCTCCAGAAAAAATCTAAGTGACTAATACCTTCAGAATCTTGCTGAGACAATTAATTCAAATGGAAGTGATTCAGTTTCTTGGCATGGCACTGGCATACTGTCCTGGTTTCTTAGGCATACAACAATGAGGTCAGCACAAAGGCTCTTCACGTTGGTAGACAGCTTAATATTTCTTCACTCCTACTCTTTCCTTCAGTTTCTCCCAAACACTGAGCTAGTTCTGGCAATGCATGCATCATCTTTGTGGGTATCCCTGAAAAGTATATTGTCAAGGTAAGTGAAGTTATCCATAACATTCAAAATTTCTCCATTTGTTGAAATCAATGGTTTCCATGTATGTTGCTGACTGTGAAGAATCTCTATTTCCCTGATGTTAAATGTCCAGCCAAAATGAGCCCAAGCAACAGAGAATTGATCCATACATTTATTGCATCTCAGCCTCAGAGGTTGCATTGAGAGCACAATTATCTACGAACAAAAAAAATAAAAATCATGCACCAACTCTCCTTCCACTTTGGCCTTGACTTGTAGCCTTTCAAAGTTAAATAACTTACCATCATTGCAGTAGCTGATCTTGATGCCACTTTCATTCTTATTGAAGGTGTCAGACAGCATCATTAAAGACATGTTAAAAAGCATGGGAACAAGCCCACAGCCTTCCTCCACTCCTCTGGTGTCTGAGAAAGCACAAAAGTATCATCTGTCATCCAGAACCCATGTAAGCATACCATCATGAAATCGGTGTATGTTACTGATGAATTTTTCTGGGCAACCAAATTTTGCCATGATCTGTCATAAGCCCACATGACTAGCAGTATCAAAAACCTTGGTCAGAACAAGGAACAAGTGGACAGACTTCTGTTCTGCTCCTGGCATTTCTTCTGGAATTGTCAGGCAGCAAATATCTTATTGACCATTCCTCAGCCCCTTGTGAAGCACTGCTGGCTCTCAGGTAAATGATCAAGTTAAGGATTAGTTTGTTATACAGGACTAACAAGCATCTTGCCAGCAATGACTAAGAGTCATCTCCTCTTTTCTCCTGTGATTGTCACAGGACAGCTGATTTCCTTTTCCTTTATGGAAATGGACAATGGAGTCATCCTTGAACTCCTGGAGGGTAACCTCCTCTTATCAAATAATCCAGAAGATTTCAATCAGCTTTTTTATAAGCAGTATATTCCTTATTTTGTAAATTTCTGCTGTAATACATTCAGCCCTAGGTGTTTTGCCACACAAGAGAAGCCTAATGGTATTCAAAATCTCATGTTCAGTTGGAATTTCAGCTACAGAGAGAATGACTTCAACCCAAGGTACATAGTAAATGACTTCACCACTAGCTGACCATAGTCTGTTGAGAATACTATGGGAATGTTCAGCCCATTTCTTTAGGATCACGTCCTTATCTCTAATCAATGTACCTCCATCAGCATCGAGTAGTTGAGAGGCAACATAGGTCTTTGGCCCATAAATAACCTTCACCACATTATAAAAGCATTCTGAATTATTACTAATATTACTATTTGCATTATTATCATTATTATTATTATTATTACATAGAACTGAATTTCATCCGCCTTCTTACTGTGTCAAGAATCCTCCATCTCTAAACTTTACTTGCACTTACTTTTGATGGAGTTAAATGTTGACTGCATAGAGAAGAATAAACTACCCTGGTGCCAGACCCTGTGAAGTTATTTTTCATTTAGTAACTTCTAAATTTCCCCATCATTTTCATCACCAATCCTGATGTTTGTGAGTGTTCTATCCCAGATGAGTGCAGTGCTGTACACCAAATATCTGAAAGCTGACTACTCCTTTTCTGTTCCACTGTCAACAGATTAGAGGACTTCTCCTTGCCTGAACAACTTGTTACTAACTTTGAGGCTCAGCTTTCCCTCAAAGTTAGTAACAAGTTGTTCAGGCAAGGAGAAGTCCTCTAATCTGTTGACAGTAAGTGTTCTGGTAGTCATCTAGCCTGTTGCTGAATGTGAATGTTTAGCTTGGAGAGTATAAGACTGTGATAGGTTCAACACTCTACACCACACATCGCCTTCATTGCTCTCACATCTTGCATATCTTTTCTCCTTACAATGACAGTTTTCTAAATGGCAATGTTTGCAGAAAAAGTGCATCCACAAAGTTCTGTGTATTTAGGCAAATGGAAAACAGTAAGAATGGTCATGAGATACACAAGTTTTTAGCAGTGACTGTTGCTGTTGAGGTTTCCAACTCCATCTCTCCCAAGGACCCCTGCAATGTCTGTGCCTAATCTGGCATTAAAGCCACCCAGAAATATAAGCTTGTTCTCTTTGAGCACATTAATGATGAGTCTCCAGGTCTTCATAAAATTTCTATTTAACCTCATCAGGATTCATGATGGTGGGAACCTATGCATTGATGATGGTGGCATGGCACCTTCTGGCAAGTGGTATTTGCCCTGTCATGAGGCTATTCTTCATGCCTTGGGGAAGGAATACAAGCTTGTTGACTAGATTAGTTCTGATTGTAAAACCTACACCAACTTCAAGCTGCTCTTCATCACAACGACTACTTCAGAAAAGCCTGTGTCCAGGTCTGACTCAGTAAGCTAACCTTCATTTGTCAAACTGGTTTCATTCAGGGATGCTATCTGGATGTGATATCTGCTTAGTTCTCTTGCAACAAAAGCTGTTCATCTCTCAGGTTATGTTGTCCAGAAGCATGTGTGCATGTCACATAACAATGCTGAGTGGAATCACCTCAAAAAAGTTTTTATACATTTTTGTGTTCTTACCAGAAGGTAGGATCCCTACCTACCATAGTATGCAGGCCAGGATCAGATTAGGTAAAGCAGACAGTTTTAAGGGCATCTGTTTTAGTTCCTTCCTCATGCCAGGCGATGAGCAATGTGGTCCTTAAAAAGGATGCTCAAGGGACTGTGAAATCTCACTGTGGCTTGAGTCCAGTAAGAAGATGATGTTATGCCCTGGGTCACTTGTCTATAGGGGTTGTGACTATAGCTCCCAGTATATTTTCACTTGCTGCTTTCTCATTTGTTTGTCACCACAGGACTTCAAGATAGGTAAAAATGGTAAAATAGTATGACTGATGTCTTTTGACTCATACATAAATTGCATTTCAATGAGGCAGAGTTGTGCAAAGTCATCAGCCTTTCAGAATCATCAGAGTCAGGAGGCTCCAAGACAAAAGTCAAGATAATTGGTGATGGCTTGGGATACAGTTGATGACTTTGGTGTCTTAGATGTCTAACCAAGCTCTAAGCACTCCACACTCAGCTCTCCTGCCTTAAGGGCCCAGTATAATAAAATTTTTACATCTACTTGTTCTACCAGGGAACTCTTCATGTGCTTGGGTGTGTACATCCCTCTAATTCACTGACAGGTTTGAGACCTGTTTCTTACCCTCAACCTGGTTTAGCCTATCTGCTGAAATGGTTTTATTGGCACACTGCCTCTGAGTATGCTATGGCTTTTTGGAACTACAGATGAGAGTTGGGTTGCAGGTGGACACCAAAGGGGAAAAGCAGCCCTGAACAAAAGACCCTCAGCAGTCCTCACACCAGAGATTCTAGTTTTCCCTGAAAATTCATATACCCTGGGAGGTCGGTCAATAAACAAGAATTAAACAGCATCTACATGCCAGACACTGTGACAATTACTGTGGATACAAAAAGAGGCAAAAGACAGTGCCTGCCCTCAGAGATCTCACAATCTAATTAACAGAAATAAGAATACCAATTCATAGATAAAATATGCGTTAAAGAGAATTAATGCCCTTTGGAATATTTTAGTAGGCTAATATATTTATTTACCAAAAGAAAGTCAGTTACAGAAAAGGGGGCAGATAATGAATAGAGAAAGGGGGTAAAGCCAAATATACAGTATAGCTACCTACTGACATCAGGTTCAAAACAAAAGTCATTGCCTGGCATCATTATGCATTATACAGACTTGGACAAGAGACTATTTGCCTTTTCCAGCAGCTAAAACCTGTGACTGCAATCACCTTAATGAGATCACATGGGGAAGAGAGTGGAATTATTAGTTCTGAGAATTGGTGCCTATTTTTTTTCAGGCAGGTATATCTCTTTTCTGTGGCTTCTGTCTAACAAACCTATCCTTAATACACCCATTTTCCTTCCCTAATTCCCCTGACTTAATTTCTATAGACTCCTATTTTCTTTCAATGCTCCACTCTGGTCCTAGAAAACTGAAGTTAAAATTGAGTATGATCCCCCAAGGGAGACAAAGTGTTAGAACTGGCTTCATCAGATGGTTGGCTAGGGAATGAGACCTAGTGTCTCTCTATTTACCACTAAATTTGAAGATAAATCTCTCTGGATGAGGCTCACATCTTATCCACAAAGGGCCATTGTTATCTCTCAGTTCCATCCCATTTTCTGATATTTAATTTCATCTTCACTTCAAAAATGGATTCTGGATAGTTTTGGACTCTCTCTTTTCTTTCTTCTGCTATTTCAGGCATGAAATGGTTTCTTCCACCAACCTATGGGGACCTAGATGTTTCACATTAGCTATGGACCATCTCCCTCTCCTCTGACACAAGAGAGGCAGTCATTTTAAAAAATGGAAACATCATATTCCCCTAAGACACTTTTCACTTTTCTCATTTTTTGCCTTAGATATATTAGGAGTGGAGGGGCTCTTTAGTCACATCACTAAGTCTGGTGGCAGCTGCCTCAGATGCTGGTGATCGATTTCTCCGCTCTCAGTTCTATTACCTGATAACAATTTCTATTGTTTTCTTTCTGTCATAGACCTTCATTCTCCATTATTTTACAATTTCCTCCTCGAGTTGCTTGACTACTCCTAGATGACCTGTCATTGAAGAAACTCCTCAAAATCATGCTTTGCCTGAGACCAAAAAAGAAGGAATAGATTGGTGGCAAATCATTTCTTGTGTAACCTCAGGGAACTGAACTCTGATTGTTCCTGTGCTTCCTCTTAGCAATGCTACTACTACTGCCTTGTACCCTGGACCAAGATCCTCTGGTTTCTCTCTGCCCCCCCTTATTGCCCTTAGAACAGAGAAATAGAAGTATGCTTCTCTGCAGATGGAAAGGAAGAAAAGTTTGTCTTTCACTTTGTCTGGAACATTTCTTGTTTTGCACTTTAAAAATTTTTATTTCTCCTTCTACTCCTTCCTATTCTGTATACTACAGTCTGACTGAATTTACATCCCTCTGGCAGCTCAGAAAACTATACCATCATCCAAAAAGGGTCCAGTATCTGGACCAAGCAGACATAATATGCTGATTAACATGCATGAGATGCAGCATGACTTAGAGAAAAAGAGATGAAACCAGGTATGGATATATGGCATAGTAGTGATGTGGGATTTCTGGGCATCCTCTCTCTCTCTCTCTCTCTCTCTCTCTCTCTCTCTCTCTCTCTCTCTCTCTCTCGGTGTGTGTGTGTGTGTGTGTGTGTGTGTGTGTTTGTGTGTGTGTATGTGTGTGTGTAAAGTAGAATATCCTATAAATTACTGGTTTGCTTTAAAGGTTAACAGGAATAAAGTGGCTGAGCAATGAAAACCATGAGAAGAAATGACCACTACATCTTTGCATTCATGATAGTAAAGGATAATCAGTTATAGTCTAACATGCATCTTAGAATTTGGAAGGTTGAATTTCCAAGGGTTCAGAAATAGAACAGATAGCATCCCATGGTCTAAAATTTTATAGAGGAACTAAGCTCTGTAGAATAAAATTCTAAAGAAATAAACAAATAATTGCAATGTGTAGGTGGTAGGGGGTGATCTGTCTAGGGAAACTGATGTGAACGGAGAACTCAGATCGACAAATTCAACCAACTCAGATTTTAATTACACACACACACACACACACACACACACACACACATATATATATATATATATATATGTATATATATATAATTGCTAAAATACAATCAATAGATGACTACTTTGATGAATGGTGTGGTCAGGAAACTGGAAAGGACTGGGTACTGGGAGGTGAGATGATATAGATAACTAGTACTGAACACTTTTTCTTTTCCTAGGAAAGGTAATGAAACATAGATAAAATAGCCAAGTGAAGTTATTTTTAAAGGATAGGAAATGCTTGAGAATATTTATAGGCAATAGAAAATGATCCAGGAGACAGAAACTGAAGATGAGAGAAAGAAAGGATTGGTGGGGATAGCTCCTAGAGAAGATAGGATATATATGTACAGGTATACATAAACATATTAATCAACTAAGTAAACATTTATTAACGTTATGCAAAAGACAGTCCTTGCCTCAAAGAGCTGAAAATCTAATGAGAGAGACAGAATGCAAACAAATATATACAACGTAAGTTCTATCCAGGATAAATGGGAAATAATTAAAAGAGGGAAAGCACTGGAATTAAGAGGGGTTAGGGAAGGCTTCCTGTAGAAGGTGGGATTTAGTTGGGACTTGAAGAAGCCAGGGAGGTCAGTAGAGAAGAGAGGCCTGGGGGCCAGGCAGAGAAATGCCAAGAACAGAGAGACAGAGTCTTGGTAATGGAACAGTCAAGAGGATGATGACACTATATCAAAGAGTATGTGTTGGATCATAAGGTGTAAGAAGATTGGAAAGTTAAGAGGAGGCTAGGTTACGAAGGGCTTTGAATGCTCAACAGAGCATTTTGCTCCTAGAGGTAATAGGAAGTCATGGAGTTTATTGAATATGATGTGGAACATGACACAACTGTACCTATGTTTGAAGAAAATCACTTTAGTGGTTGAATGGAGAATGAACTGAAATGGGGGGGGGGGGGGTTTCTGAGACAGATCCGCCAACAAGCTATTACAATTATCTAGGCATGATGTAAAGAAAGCCTTCACTAGAGTGGCGGCAGTGTCAAGAGAAAACAGGGCATATTCAAGAGACATTGAAAAGTTGAATTGGCCAACTCTGGCAACAGCTTGAATATGGGTGAAAAGAGATGGTGAGAAATTCAGAATGACTAGCAGGTTGTGAGCCTAAGGCACTCAGAGGATGGTGTTGCCCTCTACAGTAAAAGGTAGGTATATTGGCAAATTTAGCGGGGAGGGGGAACCTAATGAATTCTGTTGAATATACTGAGTTTAAGATGTCTACTGGATGTCCAGTTTGAGATGTTAAAAAGAAGTTGAATATGTAAAGTTGTATGTCAGCAGAGAGAAGAGGCAAGAAATGTAGATTTGAACATCATCAGCATAAAGATGATAATTAATTCCACTGGAGTTGATGAAGTAGAGACTTAAGGAGAGAAAGGAGAAGAGGGCCAAGGACAGAAATCTGAGGGACACCTATGATTAGAGGTCATAATCTGGAAGAGGATCTAGGAAAGAAAGACAGAGAAAGAGTGGTCAGATGGATGAAAGGAAAATCAGGAGAGAATAATATCCCAAAAACCAAGAAAGAAGGAATAGCAGGAAGAAGAGAGTGATCAACAGTGTTAAAGGCTACAGAGAGGTGAAAAAGAAGGAGCATTGAGAAAAAGCCATTGATTTGGCTGCTAAGAGATCATTAGAAACTTTGGAGAGAGAAATTTTGGTACAGTGATAAGATTGGAAGTCAGTTTCTAAGGGGTTAAGAAGAGAGATGAGAGAAAGTAGGGACATCTATGGCAGATGGCCTTTTTAAGGAGTTGCTACAAAGGTCAGATGATATATAAGATGATAGTAGGAATAGAAAGATCAAGTTGGGGGGTTGTGGGTTAGAGGAGACATGAGAATGTTTGTAGAAAGTAGGAAATGAAGCTAAAAGTAAAGCAGGAGAGAATGGAAATAAGTGAAAGAGTAGTGATGATGGGGGGGAAATCTGTTGAGGAAGATAGGATGCAATGGGATTACTTTACAAACAAAAGTTTAAGTTTTGTTAGGAGTAAGACCACTTCATCATGTCAAATTGGTGAAGGAGGAAAAAGAAACAGAAAGTACCTGAGCACTGGTAGGAGAGAAACAGAGGAGAAGAGGAAATTATTAGCAAATGACCTCATTTTTTCTGTAAAATATGAGACTAGGTTCTCAGCAGAGAGTGATGGGGAGGATGCCATGGAAGGTTTCAAGAGAGATGAAAAGGTTTTGAAAAGTTTCTATGAAAGTGAGATAATGATCTAATAAGCGAGGCATGGTAGGATTGCCTAACAGCGGTGAGGGCCCAGTTGAGGTTATATAATATAAAGTTTTAGTGGACCCAATCAGAATAGTTATATGATTTTTTTCCATCTTTGTTCATCAGCATGTATGTGAGCATGAAGGCAATGAATGGTGGGAGTGATCCAAGGCTGAAGGTTGGTTGGACATAATCAGTGATATGATAAAGAGTCCTTGACAGCCAAAGGCTCAGCAAGGAGTGAATGTTGTGGAGAGGAAAATTTAAGCACACTATAAGGAAAGCTTTCCTCTCCCTTCTTGTCAGTCATTCAGTCCTGTCCAACTCTACATGACCCCATAAACTTTTTGTCCCTGAGGTTTTCTTGGCAAAGATGGTGGTGTGATTTGACATTTCCTTCTCCAGTGCTCCCTTGTTTTACAGATGAGGAACTGAGACAAATAAGGCTAAGTGACTTGCCCGAAGTTCCACAGTTAATAAGTATCTGAGACTGGATTTGAACTCAGGTCTTCCTGACTCTAAGCACAGTATTCTATCCAAGCTGCACCACCTAGTTGCCCCTTCTCTCCCTTAGTGATATCCCAAAACTGGTAATACTGCCCTAGGAAGCAGAAAGTTTCTCCTCATTAAATGTCTACAAGTGAAAACTAGATAACCTTATTAAAGATGCAAAGGAGAATTCTTGGTCAGGTTTAGGTTACACTGAAAACATTAAATCATAGGCCCAGAGCTAGAAGGAACCACAGAAGTCCTCTTGTCTAACTCTCTTATTTTACAAATAAGGAAACTAAGGTGCTTAAAGTTTAAATGATCTGCCCATGGTCTCATAAGTAAGAAGTAACATAACTTTTTATTCAGCTCAGATCCTGCATCTCTAAGTTTGATGTGAAAAGTTTAGAGTTCTTTCCTTGTGCCATTTTCTCCCTAGGCTAGTCTTTGAAGTCTATTCCAACATTGTATAATTCTGTAACGTGTTTTATGTATCTTCAGATCTCCCTCAGTGCCTAACACAGACATTGAATAAATGTTTATTTAATTTGAATCATTCAATTGAAAGTGAAAAGCCAGATGTCCACCTACAGAAACCAGATTAATTACAAAAGAACCATCATTGCAGGACATTGTTCCACAATGCAAGTTCTGGAAGGCATATGAAGGAGTGGGCATTGATCTGCTCAACATCCTAGTAAAAAGATCTTCCCAAACTTCTGGATGAGAACCTAAGGTAGGAAAGAAATATGGCATCTCTAAGACAAGGTTGAGACATTTTCTTAAATTAAGATTTGGTATTTAAAATTGATGATGCCAAATAACAAGTGAAATAATATGTAGAAGGAAGTGTTTTATAAATGCTAAGATTTTTTTAAGTCAGACTTTTTTCCCCTTTTATTAAAAATAGCAATTAGCAAATTTTGATGTCCGAACCTCTATGAATCTTTCCTTTCATTCTCATCTTGGCTAATTAACACCCTTACTTGACAACAAAATGCATTTATTTTATTCTAGTGGCATATTAAGTCATTTACATGGGTGAGTCCACAGGACACATAGTGAAGAGGAGTGTTTGTAGTTATTTTAAGAGGTGTAGACAATCAAGCAAGATAGTTCAAGTCCCATATTCATGCCGAGTCCTGAAATGTCTCCACTTAACAAGAGGACTGCCTACCATTCAATGGCCATAACACAGTCAGAGCCAAAATGCCTGGGAGGTAGTAATGCACAATATGTGGGTGAGAGAAGTGAGAAACATTAGACAAAGTTTGGAAATCTAAGTTCAGTTCTTAAATCCATCACTTACTAGTTTTGACACCTTATCCAAACATTGAAATCCTTGGAACCTTTGTTTCCCTTCCTCAACCATCCCCCCAAAACAATAATGACTATAGACTAAATGAGCCCCTAGGATAATTTTTACACTAAAATTCAATTCTTCATTAATTATGTAAACTGGCATAGTGTTGGAGCCATTAAGATACAAGTTCAAATCCCACCCCTGAAACTTACTAGCTGCGTGTCTCTTGGCAAGTGACTTAACCTCGCTGTGCCTTGCTTTCCTCACCTGCAAAATTATGAATTTGGATTAGATAGACTCTAAAGTCACTTCCGTTCCCCAATCTATGATCTGTGCTAATGTGAAATGTAACAGTAAGAAATACAAGAAATATAAGTGAAACATTTGTGGCACGTTATGACACACTCCTGTACTTAGAACCCCTATCCTCCCAAAAATGGTAGTTCTACTTGGTCATTCAGTAAACTGGTACCACTGCCCACACCCTATCTTATAGTTTTCAAAATGGATAATAGGGACTTTCAAATTTGTTTTGCTTAATCTGATCTATTGTTATAGCCATGACTTTATATAGATTCTTCATAATCCCTGACATAAAAAAGATTGGGAAGAACCAGTAAAAAGTGAAATCTCTTGTAAAGGTAACCATCTATCCATATGTTCTTGTGTCTATGTGGAAGGCTAGGAGAGAAAGAGGAATGGTTATAATGAACTTCGAGAACTAATTCCATTGCCAAATTTGACAATAAAGTTGAAAAAAGTCTGTTCAAGTATAGGTAAGGTCCCCTTCTCAAAAGTGGCCCTTTCACTCTCAAAGGAATACTGGCAGAAATCAGTCAGCGTTTTCTTGTTACTTAGATGTGATGAAAATCAAGACTGGAGGAGAACTAGTAGGTATGGCCATAGAGGGAGGAACCGATGTTTATGCCTTTAAGCATTTACTCAAGAGGTGGGATTAATTGGAAGACTAAGGAGACTAAGGAATGTCTCCATGACTTAATATTGGGCAGCACATAAGAGCTTAAAGTAGGCCAAGTACTTAGAATCAAGTGTAATAACTACATACTTTTAAAGTATTAAATAAGTAGATGTCCCTTGAAGGATGGTAGTGCTCATGGCCCAAGGCCCCAACTGGGCCCGTAACTTCCTAATTCTCTGTGGACTGAAAAACAGAAAGACTGAATTTGATCTTGCTGCTCTCCTTAAGGTCAAGTGCCCACTGAAATCAGTATGAATCTGGCTCCAGGCAGAGCTGGATCACAGCAGCAAACACAAATCGCCATGGTAATTAGTCCACAGAGGAAGAACAATTCTATAAAAGCAGAGGTGGGCCAGAGTAAGTGGATTTATGTTTAAAATCTGAAGCTTTTGAACATGTCCCCTGGTAAGAAATTTTAGTGCCACTAAGAGCTCTTAATTATGGGGATGTGGAGCAAGGCCATTTGGGGAACCAAGTAGTCCCAAAATAGAGTTTGAGGTGAAGGTCTTTAAATGTTTGACTCCCTCCCACCAAATTTCAAACAGCAGGTTACTTCCTTGAACTCTTTTCCAAAGTATTTTGATTTCATTTTGCTTTGTTTTCAAATGAAAAGATATCTTTTAAAAAAGGAGGAGTGAGGTAGGAAGGGAAAGAGGACAAGAGGAACAAAGGAAGAAAAGACCAGAGAGAAGGAAGGGAGAGAGGAAGGGAGGAAGGAAGAAAGAAAACAACAAAGAAAGGAACTCTATGTTCTCTCACAATTGAGGATAGCATCTAACTCAATTTAATCGAATAAACAGTTATAAACCACATACTATGTGCAGGGTACTAGGCTAACTGTTAGTATCACAGGATGGTGGAGTTGGAAGAGCTTCTGCCTATGTCTAGTCCAATTCATAACCCAAAAGAAATCCCTACTACAGCTAACCAAGAACTGATCATCTGACCTCTGACTGAAGACCTCCAGTTATAAGGAACCCATTTCCACTTAAAGCAGCCTATTCCATAGGTATGTCTTATTAACAGCTCTAATCATTAGGAAGTTTTTCCTAACACCCACCCTAAAATTTCCCCATTGTGATTTCTACCCTTTGCTCCTAATTGTGTTCTCTGATGTTGAAAAGAACAAATGTAATTAATTCATCTTCCATATGACAACCTTCTAAAATATTTAAAGACAGCAATCATGCCCCACCTCACCCCCAGCCTTAACTTCTCCAGGTTACACAATGGCAGTTCTTTCAATAGATCCTCATGTGGTATGAGCTCATGGTCTTTCACCATTCTGTTTTCCCTGCTCTGGACTTCCTGTAGTTCATTAATGTTTTACCTAAAGTATAATATCACCAAGATTTAGTCTCTTCTTTCCTCATAAAGGTACTCCTCTCTTTTCAAGATATTTACAAATATCTCCTTAATGATCCTTTCTATAATATTCCAGGAATGGAGATCAAGTTCATTGACTTATAGTTTGTCAACTCTTCTCATTTTAAAAAATTGGGAAATTTGGCCTTCTCCAATATGGTCATTTTGTCCTGCAGTATTATTGTACTTTTCCCTTTCTCCTTAATCTCTCAAATATCCTTGATATTGGCTCAGCAATCATATCCACCAGTGCTTTCAGTATGCTAAGTTGTTCTTCATCTGGGCCTGGGGACTTGGATTCAGCAGGACAACTAGATACTCCCTTCCTATCTTTAGACTTATCTTGGGTATCAATTCCCATTTAGCCATTTTTTTCTATTCTTTCCAAAGTATCATTTTCTTTACTAGAGAAAACAGTAGCAAAAACAAAAAGTAAGCAGTTCTGCCTTCTTTCTCTTGTTAATTACCTTAAATATATTTTATTCCTTCTTTGATTCTTTTTTTTCCAAAAAAGCAAATACAAATGCAAAAATAAAAACAAAAATAATGAACAAAAGTCCCTCTTTGATGTCCTTAGCTTTCCTTTCTAGTCTTAATTCATTTTAAGGATTAGTAGTACTAATGTGATTTTATAGGATGAAACTTCAGTATATTCTAATTCATCATTGTCTTCATTTTCTATACTTTTTAGATCCATTTTTAGTGAGCTTCATATACATGCAGGTCCAGTTTCTCAAACAACTTTAATTTTCCCTTTCCTTTGAATTATTTCTCTTTCTGAATTCAGAATTTAATTCTTTAAAGCTTTCTGTTCATTCTGGGATGACCTGCCTTATAGAATTTCAGTCCACAGAATCCTACATAAACTTCTTTTGACTCCTTTGAAATTTATTTTCCAAAAATCTAGGATGCAATTCAGATTATTCTTGAGTTTCTCTCTTCTAAGAAACTCGAAGGGGAAGTGATTCTTTTCCTCCAAAGTAACCAGTATTTCCACTTTTGCAAATAGTTTCTCCCTCTTCATAAAGATCAGTTCCATAATAGACTTCCCTCTTACTGGTTTTTTTACCCTTTGAAGGATGACATTATCATGTAGTCAAGTTAAAAAAAAGTTATCTGTCACTTTTGGGCAGAGAACTCTAGGAGATATCTGAATAATTAAGGTCTCCAAGTATCACTATATTAAGTCTTTTTTATCTGTTTCCTAAACTTTTCATGAATTTCTTCTTTCTTTCTAGGTGTACATATACAATACCTTATACGATACATATACAATATACGTACCTTAATAAAATTATTTATTTCATCCTTCACCAAGGGTAGGTTGGCTTCTCAACTGAAGGGTGACAATCCCTGTAGGGAAAATCCCACATCCTCTGGGATCACTTAAGGACTAAGCTGTCTTTCTGAAAAATAGCTTGATTTTTCTTTTTCTTTTAAAGTTGGCCAATAATTAAACACAACTTATATTCCTAGTAGAGGAGTCCCTTTGTGAGGAAAGAAAAGACTAAATAACCCACTCTGTTTTAGAATCAGTGACAATATTATTCTACCATTTGGTATCTGAATGAGCCTAGAATAAAGTGACACCTCAGTGACAAAGGGCTAAAGATCCAGGAATCCAACTCTTTAACCCCATAGCCATGGCTGCGATACCTGCACCAAACCAGATTTGTTCGGTTTCTCACATGAAAATTGAGAAGAAACTCCCTATTGACCCCAGGTTCATAGACTCTATGGGAAAGCCTCCACAGGTTTTGGAAGCAAGGGAAAGAAGTCTTTTAAGAAGCTAATAAAATCTGATTCATTAATTGATATCAATTGCTAACCATGCTGCAAAGAAGACCAGTTGGGGCTTATGAGATGTAGTATTAGAAAGACACCCTCTGAGACCCTTATGTCACTGAGGAGATGTAATACAATTGGTTCTGGTAACCTGTTCTTCCAGTGAAGGTAGGCTTTGGAAAAATAACTCCAGATCATACATTACATTTGTGCTTAGTATTTACCTCTGGGTAAGAATAAACTGCCTAACACATAACTTATTCATATTATTCATTGGGCATCTCCTTTTTGGAAAGACATTCAGCTTAAGTTGAAAAATCTCAGGATGCCAAAGTGGCATTTTGTTAGTGATCCAAAGAGCGTGAGACTGAGGAAACCTATTTCCCTTAATTAGAGATTAGGTTTAGTCATGAATAAACCTAGGGCAAATTTAAATGGCTGGGTGTGGGACAGGAATTCCTGTAGGTTGCTAGACCTTGTACTCCCCACAGCAGCTCCTCTGTGCTGGATTGAAATTAATGGAAGCTTGAAAGAAAATAATTAAGTGATTTTGCTGGTCACAAGAATTGCCCAAGAAAATCTTTCAAAACAAAAACAAAATTTCAAAATAGGAAAAAATGTATTGCTTTAGAGGAGATTTTAAAACTGGTTTTGATTGAGTGAAAAAAATACTCGAGGATTGTTTCCTGTAAGACTAGCATGACAAGCTTCCTTTCAGAACATGGGGAAAAAAAGAGAAGAATAAAGCTTTGGAGGGAAACGGTGGTAGAGCTGCCAGTGAAGTACTAAGTTGAAGGACTCCCCAGTCAGACAATAAATCCTTTGCAATGGCAGGAATGTTCATTCTAATTGAAGTCAGTCCTTGAACTTTGAATTTCATTAGTTTGGATACATGCTAATTTAAGGCAGTTTATATGTGGCTCACCTGTGCTGCTGAGCTTGTAACTAGATTAACAAATTACTTCTTGGTATAATCATCCACTTTCATTTTCATTTCTGAAACTGTTCAAACTAAATATGGCAGTGGTCCCTGGTTGTTCTTCCTTTAGGCAGTGTAAATGCTTTCAGATAGGATGTAAGGTCTGAAGAACTAGCTTGGGCTATCTGGGACATCTTAATTGTTCTAAGTGAATTCAAATGGGGGCAAAGGGGAAGATCCAGAATCCCATCCTAGTAAAATCAATCTCACTCATAGGATTAACTATATAGTCTTTCTCTTTCCCATGATTCCCATCTCCCTCCTTCGGCCCCTCAAACTCTCTTGCTTAGACTGTTATAACAGTCATTAATACGTCTCTCTGATGGCATCCTTTGCATCATTTCATCTTCATGATTTTTCACTGGTAGGTTTTGATAGATTACTTGCACCTACTTATTTGCCTCCCCATTGCTGTCTGGGTGGCCTATAACTTTATTTCTTTGTCTTCCCCCCAAAAAAGGGAA
Organism: Notamacropus eugenii; assembly: GCF_028372415.1. NCBI lineage: Eukaryota > Metazoa > Chordata > Mammalia > Diprotodontia > Macropodidae > Notamacropus > Notamacropus eugenii. Next base: position 251,057,086 of record NC_092872.1, on the reverse strand, counting down.
TAGAAAAAGTGATGCTCAATTAATAATATGAACCTGTGAGATTACAGGATTCACAATTGTATAGCATCACATGAAAATAATAATGTTCAACAGAGAAGCAGGTGTTTCAAGGAAAAGTCTGGAGTCATGATAATAAATACTGCACAATTGCCCAAAAACAAACTAGCTCTTTATCCATGTCCTATTCAAGTCTAGGCCCATTCCATTGTTCAACCTAGAGGAATAAGATGTGTCTATAAAGGATGCAACAAATGGACCACCTTTATGGGTAGTACATCTAACTGCATATCATAGCTTTGCCAACATACATTCCTCATTCACTTGGATTTCTCTTGCATGGACAGCTTGGGGAAAAATCTTTTAAATAGTTGTTGATGTCATCTTAAGCTTAATGTGACAAGTACAATATTATCCATTAGCATGATTATCTGAAGGCCCTCATCATCTCTAGGAAATGCCTTTTCCATGTTGGAATCTATTCTGGACATCCTGCATGAGGATGACAAATACCCTTGGCACACATATGTCTTTTTGTTTTATGTCTTGCTTAATATTAATAATAAGAGACTTATTGAGCAAACTTGTTTCTATTCTTATATCTTTCATGGGATTGTATATGATTGTGATATAAGGAAAAAAGATGTGTTGTTGGAGAAAATGCTTTAGGTGGCATTTGACTCTGTTGAATGTATAAGCAAATAGCCAATGGTTCAATTTAAATTGTCCTTTCAAGTGAGAGAAACGCAGTTCTCATTTTTCTCCTAAGTGATAATAATTCCTTCTGGCCATGACATGAATTTTCATTGATGTGAACTTATTTCACTTATGGGAGGAGGGGAAAAATTCAAATAGTTGTTTTTCTGCTTAGAATCCTCTCTTCTCCACTCTTCCCTTCTTGTTGCATTATCAAGCATATCATCTAGTTTCATAGAGACCTAAGGTTAATTTGTTATCCTAAGGAAAAATTAAATGAGAGTATTATGGAACCTCCCTTGCTCTTTCTTCTTGAATCTTGGGTTATTGCAGCTATCAGTCATCCATTGCTAAGGACTTCATCAGTGATTTCCTCAGAGAAGGATGAAACTTCTAGGGATGCTTCTGTAGGGATCATTTCATATTCCAATGCCACTATGACCTCAATTCTTTAAGTTCCAAAGACTGAAGAGAAAGATGTTCTATCTCCTGATCACTTGAAGAAAAACAAAGATATCTCCTATGTAATACTCCAAAAGAATGTACCCTATTCTAGTTGTACAGCACATTAAAATGATGCTTCAACAGATTCAAGGGGGAAAGGGAGATAATATTATTTGTTTCTATTTCTAAAGAAGGAATTATATTGTCTTCAGTGATGGCCAGGCATGAGCATGGACATGAATTTTGCGACATCCACAGGGTGGGTTAGCTTTCATATCTGAAATGGAATTATTGAATACCTTTGATCTAGAAAGTTAGAAGTGATGAAATGCCAATCATCTAAATGACTTAAAGAATAAATCCTCTGTTCAAATGTTAACTCTCCTCCCTGATATGTGGGTAAGTGAGCAGTTGAGGTATGGGTCTCATTGAGAGGGTAGGTTTCCAAAAATAAATAATATTATAATTTAATCAATCCACAAGCATTTATTAAGTGCCTGCTAATTGCCTGATATTGCTCTAAATGGTGGAATAAAAGTAGAAAGAATGAAAGAATCCCTACTAGAAAGGCACTAATGTGTGCCTGTGTTCATCCTTCATTGCCAAAGAAGACCATACCATCAGAGAAACGATGACATGACTTGCACTTGACTTTGTTTTGAGTGAGGAAGGGCTGTGCAGGTCACCAGCCTCACTTCTCCTCCAGAGCCATCTGAATCCAGTGACCAGATTTTCCTCAGGATGACTGGAGATGACCCAGGATGAGGCAATTGGGGTTAAGTGACTTGCCCAAGGTCACACAGCTAGTGAGTGTCAAGTGTCTGAGGTGAGATTTGAACTCAGATCCTCCTGACTCCTGCACTGACTCTATCCACTGCACCACCCAGCTGCCCAGAAACACACTAATACAATAATGAGGGATACAAGTATATAGGTCCCAATTAGTGTAAATAATGAATCCTCCAAAGTAGCTTGTGTTATTTGAATTTAAGCTGCATATTTCTATTGGACTGTAACTAATTACCATATTTTAAATAAGTATGTCTTTGAATAGTGCAAATCTGAATACATATAACTACCTTCAGAGATTCATTATTGTGATTAACCTGTATATAACTATAAATAGCATAAACAGAAGGTTCATAAAAGAAATACACACAGTAGTTGAATTTGAGGTATTTGGAGGGCATTAGCAGTTGGGGGTATCAGGAAAGACTTGATGCATGAGATGGTATAGGTGCTGCAACTTAAAGAAGAGAGGGATTCAATTAAGCATAGGTAAGGAAGGAGCACATTCCAGGCATGCAGGATGGTCAAATAGCTGGAAATTCAATCAGAGGAGACAAAAAGTTTCTCACTCATAACACTTGGAGACACTGAAGCTAATAAGAGAAGTCCTGGAAATATCCCTTTTGGCAAATTATTAAAGTTGAGGTGAGAGGTGCCGAGAAGTATGTAGGTGTAACACTGAGCATCTTCTCTCCTGAACTAGCCTCATTTCAAAAGAGTTAGGGTAGAATCCAAATTGAATTATTCAGTAAATTATTCAGTAAATTTATATTAGTAAAGATACATCTAAAGACAAATTAATCTTCAATGCACCAAGTATCATAAAGACTTTTTCAGTCATTCCCTCTGTCTCCATTAAGAATGTTTATTCTTATAACAATAAACAATGATGACAATGATGATGATAACTAACACTTAAAGTTTTCAAAGCAGTGTAAACTTCCAATCTCATTTGATCCTCAAAACAACCTTGTTACGTAGCTGCTATTATTATAACCATCGTGAGCAGTTTAAATGTTTCTCATAGCTACTAAGGACCCAAGGTAGTTTTTGAATTCAGTTTTCCTTACTCCCAAATTCAGTGCTCCATTAATCTCATTGCTTTCTTATATGTCAATCTTTAGTGTCCCTTTATATCTAAATTTTTAAAATTTGCATTATTTTATAAAGATCTTTGAAGATTTACTTAAATCCCTCATATTTCTTGATCCAGACTCTGAGATGAATCATATATTTTAATCTACAACAATTTTTAGTCATTATCCTCATCATTGGTTACTTGGGCAGCTTTTAGTTTTTGTTTAATTTTTTAAATACAAATGATGATTCTGTGAAAATAGTTTTATAAATAGCTTTTAATCAAGTTTAATAATGACATATGGATATATGAATAATAACATAAGTAAGAGGTTACCTTTAAATTAAACATATTTTTTCTTGGACCTTTTCTCAGTCCACTCTGATGGCCCATTCTCCTGCCCTTTAAAGTTGTTCATCCCCTAAAGCTCCATGCTGAACACTCTTTTCTCATTACATTCTCCCCCATGAACTTCTCAGCAGCTCCATTGGGTTGCACATCACTTTCCCTTCCAAATATACTCCTTCCTTACTCCACTACCCATTTTGCCATATCAATTTTTTTAAAAGAGAAAGGAAAAGTTGTCATCCAAATTAACCTACACAGAAACTGACTATATATGCAGTATTTCACAATCATAACCCCATCTATACAGAGAAACAGAGCATTTTCTCATGTTTGAGACTAAAATTAGTCATTATACCAAAGTAATATTCTTAATGCACTGGTCTAATCACATCTTTCTCCTATTCTGCCTCTGGGAAGAAATACAAACTTTTCAGCTTAGCACTTAAATTCATCCACAATCTGACTTTTACCTAACTTTCTGGTTATTTTCATATTATTCCTCTTCATTCCTTCTCCAGTCCAGTCAAACTGATCTGCTAGCTACTCCTCATTCACAACATTCCACCTCCTAAACACAGCTGGTATTTCAGTGGATAGAACAGTGTTGGGTCTGAAGTAAGAAAGACCTGTGTTTGAATCAGACCTCAGACGCTTACTGTGTGACCCTGGACAAGTCACATAAGTCATAAGTTACAAGGCAAAAAGTAGCTGCCTCAGTTTCATCAACTGCAAAATGGGGATAGTATTAGCACTTATCTCTCAGGTTTGTTGTGAGTCTCAAATGAGATAATATTTGTAAGAAAGGGATTTGCATGGTACTTGGTACAAAGTAGTCTCTATATAAATGTTTATTCCCTCTCTCCCTCCCTCCTGACACTGTGTCTTTGTGCCTCTGTGTTTTTGCGTATATTGTCCCTCATTATGGGTAAGGAATTTCTGCCTCCCCTCTGCCTCTTAACAATTCATTACTTCCTTCAGAACGCTATTCAGGCCCAGCTTTTTATAGACGAGCTTCATTGGTTTCCCCACATATTAGTGCTCTGTCTCCCAAGAAATTATTTGCATGACCTCATACGTACTTTGTGTACTTCATCTCCTCCCCTCTCCTCCAAATAGAACATAAGCTTCCTGAAGGCAGGCTCTATTTCAATTTTTCTAACTCCAGTGTCTACCAAAGTGCTCAAAATATGTGCTCAATAAATGTTTCTTTAATTTAATTTTTGGTCAAAGGGCATTATTATTTTCCTAGGCTTACTCCTTAAATTCCCAAAGTGGCAATACAGCCCCCTGGGGGTGGTGGTGCTGAAACAATGGGGGACAGAGTACAATTGGGAAATGTTGAAAAAAAAATAAGGGTTAACCTAACCTAACTCTAGGGGGGTGCTGAGTAATTTTTTTTTTTTTTGGAAAAGGGAGCAGTAGGCCAACCAAGTTTAGAAATCTTTACTTAACTGTCAAAATAAATTCTAGGAATAATTACTTAAATTTATAATTGCACCTGCAACAAATTACTACCCAATTTTTTTCAAAGTACTGTCTGCATTATATTTCAATGCTTTTAATTATTTTTTACAGTTTGATTGGTGTGATATGATATTTATCTCTTCAATAGGGAACTACTTGGATGAGTTGGGGAGGGGGAGAGCAAGGAACAAGGTCATGGGCCAGAATCAAATATATGGATAAATCAACTTCCCTTCCATCCATCCAGGGAAGGCATATGACATCTCCCCAAACAGTGAAAGACCAGAGGGCTTCTCATATTGAGAGACAAATAAAGATTGAGACCATGACTGTGAAACTTAACTACGATGAAATCGACATCGAAATTCTCCTATAATTTTAGAGTGTAGGTGAGAGAGCAACTCCCCTAAGGCGACAGGAAGAAATTGTTCAAGATGATATGTATACTCAGTGTGGATTCCTACACAGGGATATGAATGATAATTGATCAATTATTGCAGCAAGGATGAATTTGACTTCTCAAGTCACCTTATTTCAGAAAGGGGACAGTTCATCACATTTCATTCCAAAGGGAAGCTACCCATAAGATAAGATGGCCTGAGGATATTCAGGATAAATTCCATCATTTTTTAGGAGTTTTTGTACTTTCTATTCAAAAGTCAAACAAGGGTATATTTCAAATAAGTATTTTGTGCCATACCCAATGCCAGTTCACCAGATTAAGATTCCCTCCCATAAAATTATCATTTATTTGGTCTTTCTGCAACTGCCTGAATAATAAATAAGACCTGCTACTAATGTTCAATAGTCAAAGCAACAAATATGTCAAAATACAACACAAGATTAAATTTCTGCAATGTCATTTACATATGAAATACTAGTAAAATATTCTTCCTAAAATATTAAATAATGAAATATCAAACCAATTATATACATGACACATGAATGAGGTAAAACTTCCAGTACTGGTGGCAAGAAGAGAAGTTCTATCATATTCTATGGCACAAGAAAGTGATTCAGTCAAGTCCTCCAACTCATGAAGCACTCAGTGAGAAAATGTTTATAGCCCCACATCTGACATTTAGTGGACAGATTTGACTGAAATGTCCAAGAAGAGATCTTATGTTTACTTCAGTGGGTAGAAAAGATTTTTTTTCTAACACAGCAACCAAGGCTGTCTTTTAGGTTTGGTTTTCCTAGCTGGGGCATCTAAGCAGTGCAGTGGATAGAGTAGTGGGCTGGAGTGAAGAAGACTCATCTTCCTATGTTCAAATCTGATCTCAGACATTTGCTAACTGTATGACGCTATGCAAGTCATTTAACTCTGTTTGCCTCCATTTCCTCATATGTTAAATGAACTGGAAATGAAAATGGCAAACCACTCCAGTGTCTTTGTCAAGGAAACCCAAAATGGGGACACAAAGTGTCAGACATGACTGAAAAATGACCAAACAAGAATAAAACTCATGGCTTAGAACTATGTATTTTTAGAGTAAACTTTTGCTTAGCATATGGTGTTTTGTCCATTTGAAAGAGGTTCCTTTGAATTATCTCCCTAATTCAGTCTGGCATTTGCTTTACTATGGTAATATGTGTGTATACGTATGTATGTATGCATATATGGATGTGTATTTGATCCTATAACTGGCTTCAGATACCAAATCAAGCAAAACTGATAAGAACCTAAAGATTAGTACATCACTAAGAAACAAGTTTTGACTTCAAAAACACAAAGAATCCATAAATAATCTTTTTATATGCTTATCATCACAAAATTCCTTAAGTATACACTTGAAAATCTATAATTATTTCTTGGAAAATCTGAAAACTCAGCTAAAATGCCCAACAAATAGCTTATTGCTACCAAGATAACTTTCTGTATTTAAACCGCATTCCTAGCAAGTATAAGATGCAGTTCTCAGACTCTTCCCTTATGCTAATCTTTTCATTCTTCCTTCCCAATGATTAGCAAAAATGGCAGAATGTACCTTCTGAAGAATTTGGGTCACTTAACAAAAACTTGTCAAAAATTCCTTCCACTAAGGTAAATATCATCAATTTGTTTTATATCCTTTTTATTCTTCTCCAAATTATTTATTATGACCTATGTTCTTCAACATTTGACTATACTTGGACTAGAGGAATTGCTATTTGCATTTAAGACCTTTTCTGGAACTCAGAGGCTGAGCCAAGAGGGCAGAGTAGAAAGATGGACCTGTAGAAACCCTCTCACATAGCCCATAAAATACCTGTAAAAAATGTCTATAAACAGATTCTAGAGCAGCAGAAGCCACAAAACGATAGAGTGAAGGAGATTTCCAGCCCAGGATAGCCCAGAGGACAGACAGGAAAGGTCTGTCACACCAGGCTTGGAGTGGAGCACAGCCCAGCATGGGCCACATGGCAGGGACAGGACCCAGAAGAGGTTTCAGGGAGCCACAGGCAGCAACAGTTTCCAGATTGCTTGACTCACAAATTCCACAGACAGCTTCAAAGGTCAGTGAGAAAGCCCCTTCACCTAGGAGAAGGGAACACAGTCTGGACTGCCAACAGCAGCCACTGCACCATCAGCGTCCATTTTGGGACTAAAGGCCCTGGAGGAATTGAGCAGCTGATCTGAATCTCAGCCCTGAGCACAGCCCTGGGATGAGGAGGAGCCCTGGCCTGGTAGAGCTGGAGGCTGAATATCCAATTCGAGTATTGTGGAAAACAATCAGGATAACATAAGATCTAGCAGCTTCTACATTAAGGGATCGAAGGACTTGGAATATGATATTCCAGAAGTCAAAGGAACTGAGATTAAAATCAAGAATTACTTACCCAGCAAAACTAAGTATAATACTTCAGGGGATAAAACAGTCATTCAATGAAATAGAGGACTTTCAAGAATTCTTGATGAAAGACCAGAACTGAATAGAAAATTTGACTTTCAAACATAAAAATCAAGGGAAGCATAAAAAGGTAACAGAAAAGAGAAATCAGAAGGGATTTACTAAAGGTGAACTGCTTATATTTCTACATAGAAAGATAATATTTGTAACTCTTGAGACTTTTCACAGTATTTGGGTAGTTGGAGGGATTATACACACATATTATATATACATATATACATAAAGAGAGAGAGATATATATATAGACAGAGAGCACAGGGTAAGTTGAATAAGAACGGATGATATCTAAAAAAATAAAATGAAAGGGTAGGAGAGGAATATATTGGAAGGAGAAAGGGAAAAGTGGAATAGGGCAAATTGTCTCTCACAAAAGAGGCAAGATGAAGCTTTTTCAATGGAGGAGAAAAGGGAGGAGGTAAGAGGAGAAAGTAAAACTTGCTCTCTTCACATTTGGCTTAAGGAGGGAATAACATGCTGACTCAATTTAATGTGAAAATCTATCTTATAGTACAGGAAAGTAGGGAAGAAGAGGACAAGTGGGGTGGGGCAATGATAGAAAGGACGGCAAATAGGAGGAGGGAGTAATTAAGTAAATACTTTTGGGGAAGGACAAGGTCAAAAGAGAGAACAGAATAAATGGGGGGCAGGGTAGGATGGAGGGAAATATAGTTAGTTTTACACAACATGACTATTATGGAAGTCTTTTGCAAAACTGCACATATATAGCCTATATTGAATTGCTTGCCTTCTCAGTGGAGACGAGTGGGGAGGGAGGAAGGGGGAAAAGTTGGAACTCAAAGCTTTAGGAATGAATACTGAGAATTGTTTTTGCATACAGGTGGGAAATAAGAAATACAGGTAATGGGTATAGAAGTCTATCTTGCCCTACAAGAAAAGAGAGAAGATGGGGATAAGGGAAGGGAGGGATGTGATAGAAAGGAAGGCATATTGAGAGAAGGGGTAATCAGAATGCAAGACATTATGGGGTTGGAGGAGGGGAGAGATGGGGAGAAAATTTGGACCTCACATTTTGTGGAAATGAATGTTGAAAACTAAAAGTAAATAAATAAACATTAAAAACTTTTCTGTGACCTGACTGCATTTTCTTTTGTCTGCACCTTCTTTAGACCCAGAATCTGATTAGCTCTTCTCTTTCTCTTTGCCATTGGACTTTTTAGCTCCTTTCCCCAAGTTTGCTGAAAATGTAAAAACTGTGTGGATCCTTATTTCTTCTTTCAATTCATCTTCAATTATTATTTTTCCTTCTTTGACTTTTTGAATAATTTCTTCAAGGATGAAGTTCTCTAAATTAGGAAATGGAAGAATCTCAGACTTGTGCAATTCTTTCATATTGTACATAGTACTTAAATGGTCTCAGATGACTCTGGAGATCTGCTTCCCTATGTTGTGACTGAATTTGTCCCTGATGCAGAGTATATCGAAGTGTCAGTTCATACAGATGCGCTCGTTTCCCAGTATGATACATTTCCACCTCGGAGCTTCACAGTTTGGGTGGGTCAGCACTAACTCCATAGGACCTTTCTCACTGCTACTACCAGGTTCCAGGATGAGACCAGGCCAGGACCAAGGCCCCTACAGCTGCCACTTCTGCCTCTGATAACCTCCAGATTCCAGAATTTCTAAAATATGTCCTACTTTACAACTCTTAATTGCTCCTTTCATCACATAAAACCTGAGGAATGTCTTTGAAGACCATTCCTAAAGTCTGCCATTGTGTAAGGAATCAATTTATTTCTAATTAAGTGCTGAGCATCTACTCTGTTCAAAAGACTATGCTAGGTTCCATGAATTCAATGATAAAATATCATGTAATATATATATATCTTTGAGAAGTTTTCAGAAGGTGTAAGACTCATACCAAAGTACAAAGGAACAGAAAACAGTATACTGTAACTAAAAAAAAATACTACTGAATTTGAAGAAAAAAGTCAAAGTAAAAAAAAATCCTGAGTTCAAATCCAAACTCTGCTTCTATCCAACTTTCTACCTTGAACAAGTCATATAACAACTTGGAACCTCAATTCCTTTATCTCTAAAATGAGACAATTGGATTACATGATTCCTAAATTTCATTCTAATGTATAATTTCAACAATCAATCAAGAGATTAAGTATTAAAAAGGAAGAGGTCATGTTATTCCCAAGAAATTCAGAAAAGTTTATGGAAAACATTGCATCAAACTAGACCTTGAAGGAATTATTACAACTTAGAGGGAATATATTTTGGGCATAGAAGAATGACCTCTATGAATGCTAGAAAAAAAAAAACAGAGAGTGGTTCAGGATCATGTAAAGGTTTAATGACGCATTCCAACTGGAACATACCATATCAAAGACTAGCAAAGTAAGTTGGAGTTAGATTGGGGTAACCTTGAGTTTTGGGATCCAGAAATTCTATCCCAGAATCTTCTAAGAAATGGTCTACTTCCTAATTTCCCAGGTCATTAATACCTTTCTACTCAAAACATTTTCATTTACTTTTCTATACAGTTCAAATTAAGAGTTGGCACGACAGTGAAAAGTTTCAGAGATAGGAAGACCTTGGTTTAAGTACTGTCTTATAGGAACTGTGTGATCTTGGGCAAATTACAACCTCCCAAGACCCCAAGAGACTTTCAGTTGCAGAACAGATGCCAATTTGCATTGGTGAAGGGAGTTTCCTCACTGGGAATTCCTAATATAAGTGAAGTTACAGGTCTGGGCAAAAATTTGTCAGGTATTAATTTATCTGTATGTATTTTGGTTCTCCTCAGTAGAGAAGGATAATAATCTCATTTTTGTCCTTATGTGCTTAGCACAGTGACTTGCACATAGTAGGCATTTACTAAATATTTGTTGAGTGAAGTAATTCATGAGTCTAAGGAATATTTATTTTGTTCTGTAGAAAATGGAGAGTCCCCGAAGGTTTTAGGGCAAGGTAATAATGTGATCCAATAAATATTGCTAAGACAAAGCTAAAAGGATAGCATTCATAGAGTGTCTACTATGTGCAAGGCAGCATGCTAAGCAGTTGCAATTATTATTTCATTTGATCCTCACAACTATCCTGGGAGGTAGGTACTATTATTATCACTATTTTACAGTTAAGAAGACTGAGGCAAACAGATGTTAGGTAAATTCCTCAGAATCACATAGCTAGTAAGTATGAGGCTGAATTTGAACTCATGAGTGCAAGTTCACTGTACCACCTAGCAGCAGCAGCAGACAATAACATGAATGCAGAATTGGAGAAGTAGAGAAGAGGAGAATGGGAAGAGGAGAAAAAGCAATTGGGAAGGTGTTAGAAATAGAATTAAAATGATTTGCAATTGATTGCATCTGTGGGGTAAATAGAAAGGGAAATGCCAGAATTGACTCATGATAGTAAAGCATCGGTGATTGAGAAGATGAGATAGCCATCAATAGAATGAGACAAGTTGAGAAGTGGGGCAGTGTTACTTTGGACCATTTAAGACGTCAATGAATCTTACATTTGTCCATAAGAGTAGACTTTGGTGAATCCCTAAGGTACCTCCATCAGTCCATTGATTAATGTATATTTCTGAGCTATCTGCTAAGCACAGTACTGGGCAGTGGAGACATAAAGACAAAAATCTTTGCCTTCAGGCAAAGGCTATCTGAGGAGATGATATGGACATACCACACATGAAGAAACCACTGCTGAGCCCACACCCAGTCAGAAAGCGTTTCTTAAGTACATACTTTTTGCCAGGAAAGTGGTAAGTGTTAGAGGTAGGAAGAAAAGGTCCAAAAAAAAATATAGTCTCCGATCTCTAAAAGTTTAGGCTAATGGGAAATAACATGCAAACAGTCATGTATAAAGAGGATATGTGAGGGTAAATTGGAGATAACCTCAGAGGAAAGGCATTAAGGCTGTGGAAGACTAGGAAAAACTTCTTTTAAAAGATAAGACTTTAGCTGAGACTTAAAGGAAGCCAGAGAAGCCAGGAGGTAGAAACAAGGTGGAAATTTCAGGCATGGGGAACAATCAGTAAAAATGGCTAGAGTTTGCAAATGGAATTCCTTATGTGCAAGGAACAAGGAAGCCAGAATCACTAAATCTGAGTATTTCAGGAGTGTTAGGTATAAACAAATTGAAAAGGTACAACCAGAGAATCTGGGTACTGTACCTATTCTCTACTCTATATCCAGGTGTATTTCTTGGACTGAGTTAATCCTGGAGAGCCTGCCTTCTAATGGAAGGAGTTTGGGTGCCTTGTTCTACACATTCTGGGCAATTAAATCCTTTACCCTGATATCACAGGGAAATTTTACTTATAGCTTAGGTTGGCACGCACATCATAGGATCGTATGATTGAGGATCAGGTGAGATAATATATTTTTTTCAAACCTTAAAGCACTATATAAACGCTCTGTTATTATGGCTCATTTCTACAGTTTCTCCCCAAAGAAGAGTAAAAACGTATTAAATGTAAAACATGAATCAGATGTGGAAAAGATAATTCATCCCTGTACACAAAAGAAATGCTAAAGAGAAAAGACTCAACACATTTACAAAATTGTTTAAAACAGGATTCTATAACTATTATATTTTTACAATTTCCTGAGGACAATACTTAAACACCTTCAGAACACAGATCAGTTTTCAGAATTACAAATTGGCCATTTTACATTTCACCTTGGCTCTGTAATGTCCAAACAATTCCTGATATGTCTGTTGATTAAATAGCCAGGCTTGGTAGCTACTCTCCAAAAGATTTCTGAAATAGTTGCAGAGGACTTTTCCCCTGATACCATTTAACTGTGGGACCCAAGACCTCCAGACTCTGAACTCACGAGGTCAACACATCCATTTCAGGATAAAAACTTATTTACATAAGATCAGAAAATCTAAACAAAAGGCAAAAAAGTCAACCAATGGTCCAAAAGCAAGCTTGTGTAATCATGTCCCCCTACCCTAGCTACTATATGGGTGAGATCACCATAGAGTGGAGAAGACTTGTCCTTTGGCATCACTCAGTAAAAGTCTCAAAGTTACACGATGCAACTTCTAAAGTCACCACCACCACCACCACCCACACTTATTACAATAGGACAAGGGAGGGCTAAGAGATTACTCAGGGTTTATCACATCATACTAATACACCAAGTCGTTTTAATGAAGTCCCACAAAATGGACAGAAATAGGCACCAAGGCTCCCACATAGTCACTAGAAGATGCAACACTGACTCATGTTCCATGGGAGTGTCTTTGCTACACATATCTTAGTTAAATAAAATATTCTTGGAAGTTCCAATATCCACTTTAAAGACTTCTGCTGCTTAATCTCAGGGATAGACTAGAGCCTTCTTGTACCTGCTTTAAAGAGATTATCGTTGAATCTTCAGTGTTGCTTATGAATTGGAGGGGTTGTGAACTGATCCAAACATTCTGGAGAGCAATTTGGAACTATGCCCAAAGGGCTATAAGATTGTGCATACCCTTTGATTCAGCAATATCACTACTAGTTCTGTATCCCAAAGAGATCATAAAAAAGAGAAAAAGACCCACATATACAAAAGTACTTATAGCGGCTCTTTCTGTGGTGGCAAAGAAATAGACATTGAGATGTCCATCAATTGGTTAATGGCTGAACAAGTTGTGGTATATGAATGCAATGGAATTTTTTGTTCCAGAAGAAATGATGAGCTGGTGGACTTCAGAAAAATCTGGAAAAATCTATATGAACTGATGCTGATGAAATGAGCATAACCAGGAGTATAGTGAGCACAGTAATAGCAACATTGTACAATGACCAGCTTTGATAGATTTAGCTCTTGCCAGCAATGCAATGATCTAAGACAATTCCAAGTCTTACAATGGAAAATGCTATCCACATCCAGAGAAAGAACTATGGAGTCTAAATGCAGATCAAAACACATTATTTTCTTTCTTCTTTTTTTTTATATTTTCTTTCTTGTGTTTTTTTCCCTTTCATTCTTACTCTTCTTTCACAACATGAATAATATGAAAATATGTTTAATATGATTGCACAGGTATAGCCTATAGCAGATTGCATGCCATCTTGTGGAGATATTAGGGGAGGAAGGGGAGAAATTTGGAACTCACAATCTTACAAAAGTGAATGATAAAAACTAAAAAATAAATAAATCTTCAATGTTAGCATTTATGCCTCAGAAATTACCAAATGCTATACTTCAAGGTTTCCTTCATTGTTATATTAATTGTCTAGAAGAGAAAGCAATGAATAAAATGTTAATAATGCAGGTTTAGCTTGAAAAGTATGTATTTTAGAGAGCCTGTTGTTAAACATTTATTATCACACTTATGCCTAAACTGTCTCTGAATTCTATGAAATCCATCCTCCAGATATCCAGGGTTGATGTCAAAATATTCTTGGCTTCCTTCTCTATTTTCTATCATTAACTGAAAAATTAAAAGTTTAGTAGGACTCTGTCTTTGCCTGTTTTTCTGTATAGTATTGGAAAGTGTGCATGTGTGTGTGTGTGTGTGTGTGTGTGTGATTGGAATTGTTTTGTTTTTTGTTTTTTGTTTTTTCTTGTTTTTGATGTTTGCTAGAATTCACTCATGAACCAATCTGGCCCCAGGGGTTTTTTTTCCTAGAGAATTCATTAACGACTTGTTCTGTTTCTTCTTTCTTTACAATGAGATTATTTAGACATTCTATTTCCTGATCTGTTAATCTAGGTAATTTATATTTTTTTGTAAACATTCATCAGTTTTACTCAGATTGTCAGATTTGTTGGCATGCAATTGGGCAAAATAATCCCTAATGATTCCTATAATTTCTTCCTTGTTGGTGGTGATTTCACCCTTTTTGTTTTTGATATTGGATATTTGATTTTCTTTCTTTTTTTAAATCAGATTAACCAATGTCTTATTTTTTTTTTCATAAAACCAGCTCCAAGATTTATTTACTAGCTGAATAGGGTTTTATTTTTTTTGGTTTTTTGTTTTGTTTTGTTTTCAGTCTCACTAATCTCACCTTTGATTTTCAGGATTTACAATTTGGTCCTCAATTGGGAATTTTTAATTTGTCTTTTTTCTATTTTTTTTGTGTTGTATGTGCATTTTGTTGATTTAAGAATATAGAAAAATAAATTTTCCTCCCAGTACTGCTTTAGGTGCATCCAATAAATTTTGACAAGTTATCTCATCATTTTCTTTTATGAAATGATTGTTTCTATGATTTGTCTTTTGACCTATTTATTCTTTAGGATTAGATTATTCATTTTCCAATTAATTTTTAAAGTATGTTTCCACTGGTCTTTGTTGAATGCAATTTTTATTGCATTATGATCTGAAAAGAATAAATTTAATATTTCTGCATTTCTACATTTGATTGTGAGGTTTTTATGCCCTAGTATAGGGGTGAGGAACCTGTGGCCTTGAAACCAAATGCGGCCCTCTGAGTCTTCATGTTTGGCTCTTTGACTGAATCCAAACTTCACAGAACAAATCCTTTTATTAAGGGAATGTTTGGATTCAGGCAAAGGGCTGCACTTAAGGACCTAGAGGTTTGCATGTGACCTCAAGGCTGTATGTTCCACCCCTGCAGTACAGGTTAATTTTTGTCAGTGATGTGTGCTGATGATATATATGTGTGTGTGTGTGTGTGTGTGTGTATGTATGTATGCATGTATGTATACATATATATATATATATATATATATATTCCTTTTTGTTCCCATGAAGTATTCTTTAAAGGTCTGTCATATCTAACTTTTCTAATATTCTATTTACCTCTTTAAGTTCTTTCTTGCTTATTTATCAAGTTCTAAGAGGGGATAGTTGAAGTCCCCCACTAGTATAGCTTTGCTGTCTATTTCTTCCTATAAGTCATTTAACTCCTCCATTAAGAATTTGTTTGCTATATCTCTGGGCGCATATGTCTTGTATTGATGTTGCTTCATTGTCTATGTTACTTTTTAGCAAGATGTAGTTTTCTTCCTTATCTCTTTAATTAGGTCTATTTTTGCTTTATTTACTTCAGTTAAAGCATAATAGGCTATCCTCCAGTTCCTTACCTTTTCTCTATGTGTGTTTCTGTGCTTCATGTAAGTTTCTTGTAAACAGCATATTGCTTTTGATTCATTCTGCTGTCCATTTCTATGATATGAGAGAGTTCATCCCATTCACATTCACAGTTATGATTACTAATTTCCCTGTATCCTAATCTTCCTCCTGTTTGTTCTCTCTCTCTTCTTTCATCTTTTCCTTCCTCACCAATATTTTAACTTAATCTTCTCCCCTCCTAATTCCTTGTCAGGTAAGATCAATTTCTATGTTCAACTGATTGTGTATATTGTTTCCTCTTTGAGCCAGTACTGATGAGAAAGGTTCAAGCAGTGCCATCCTCCCATCTTCCCCTTTACTGTAATAGGTCTACTACACCTCTTCACTTTTTTAGCAGTTGTTAAGTTTTTCCAATCTGTTGACTTTTTTTTCATAATTCTCTTGCATCATTCTCATATCTTTTCCATTTTTTCTTCTAACTGATTTTTAAACTCCTTTTTGAACTCTTCCATGAACTCTTTCTGGGTTTGAGACCACTTCCAATTCTTCCTTGGGGTTTTACCAATAGGTGTTTTGACATTGTCCTTCTCTTAGTTTGTGTCTTGATCTTCCCTGTCCCCATAATAACTTCCTATGTTCAGAGTCTTTGTTGTTGTCATTTTTGCTCTTCTTTTTTGTCCTTTTCCCTTTCTTTTAAATTTAAGCTCTGCCCTCCAGTTAGAAAAGGCACATTTCAGGTCATGGGTTTAATGACTTTTTCTTATTTGAGTATGTTACCTGTATATATTCTCTTTATTTATAACCCTTCCTATATTTTACCTGATCCTCACTATTATATCTGGTTTGACAGATGGAAGTAGGAAGTTTTATTCTCCCCCCTCTACAAACCCAATTTATTTTCATTGTAAAGCTTTCTTAATCAGGACTAATATATAATATAATCAGGATAATCTTAACTCAGGATTCTAAGGTTTGAGATAGAGGTGAGAATACATGAAGAGATAAGCCAGGTACTTCAGTCTCCCAAGGAACTCATATCAGGTCCTCTATGTCTGTATTTGTAATGCAGAGGCCCTCATTGCTCCAAGTTCCTCAGTTCAGTAGATGGGCAAAAGCCCTGAATAATTCTAGGATCTCCAGAATTTATATTGCTTATATTGTTTATCATTTTACTGGATACATCATTGCAGAAGAATGCATTAAAGTCATTATAGTCAAAGAGAAATCTCTTTAACGAATGTGTCAATAGCTTACTCCATTGACACTGAAGCCAGAGAACCATTCAAGCTGAGGAATTTGGTGTTGGGTAGAAAGAGAATGGTCATGTTAGTGTCCACAGTAGTCATATGTAGCATGCAACGTTCAAAATGCAAGGAGTATAAACCCTGCTTTGACAGTAACTTGAAATAAAGTTATTGTTGTTCAATCATGTTCAACTATCTGCGACCCCATTTGGGGTTTTCTTGACAAATATACTGGAGTGATTTGCCATTTCCTTCTCCAGCTCATTTTACAGAGTAGGAAACTGAGTCAAACAGGTTTAAGTGACTTGCCCAGGGTCACACTGCTAGTTAGAGTCTGAGGCTGGATTTAAATTCAGAAAAACAAATCTTCCTGATTCCAGGGTCTGCACTCTCTCCACTGCATTACCAAGTTGCCCCCTGAATTAAAGTACCCTCCAAAATCTGACTTACAGTGATATGAATTCCAATTGCTTGCAAGATTCTGCTGTAAAATCTAGAACTTTGAATTAAGACAACTCAACAGTTTATACTTCATTAATTGCATTGCAGAGGGAAGGACCGTAGGATATCAAAATGGGTACTAAACTATTAATGAGTACATCTGGGTGCAAATCCAGGATCTGTCATTCCAGTGTTGCCTGTGGGAACTGAGAAAGCTCCTCAGTTCTATTATCTATAAAATGAGGGCAATTGAATTCAATGATCTCAAAAGACCCTTACAACTGTGAAATCCTATGATTCTAAAAGTCAATTCTACTCATAGAAACAAGAACTTATCTTTTTATAGTTTACTTGAAAGGTCAACTGGCCTATTCACATGTGCTATATTCTTTTAGGAGACCTGTTCTCTCCATGCCACATCATGGCAGGAACTCCAGAAATAAAAAGAATCAACCACAGTGGGGGGTGCCCTTTGGAGGATTCAATCAAGATGGGACATGGTCTTCCCCATTATGATTATTTCTACTCTTATGGTTTTTCCTCACAATAGCCTTCCTAATGGAATAAAGAGGCTCTCATCAGTGGGTGCATTAACATGGCATATAATTTGATGTTAGCATTAACTATAACCTGCTCAGTGATCCCCTAGACTTGGCTTGGCCTACACCAGTTTTCAAATATAGCAGTCTTTGGTTTTTAATAGATATTGTACTAGGGATTATCAATGACTTCTCAGTCTGTAAACTCCAATGCAATACCCTGCGTTAGGTGAGAAAGAGGTCTCTGAGGAGATTTTCTTTTCCCCAGTAGTTCTGTAGCCTGATTCATTACCTAATAAACTGACTCCAAAGATCAAAGTTGGTAACTGACCTATTGTTCCTTATTCAAAGCTCAGAAAAAAGAAAGTGGCCTCAGCTTAATTTCTTTATGTTATTATAGAAGACTACAATCCATTCTGCAAGCCTGATGAATGCAAATTTAATTTTTAATTTGGCGTGATTGTAGTTCACCAAGAGGCAGATTAACAAGACTTTCGAATCTCTTGATGGGCTCATCATTGTTCACCTCATCCATTTCTCAATAATTATTAATGGTTGATTTTAGGAGATGAAGATCTTCTTGTCTGCCAGCTAGTCCAGGTGAACTATTCTTTTAGAGTCATACAAGTGTCTGCAACCAGCTAGAATGGAAACAATAGGTATTATAACATTGGCAATTCAGAGCAGCTATGGACCTCTCTTATCAATTAATTACTTATCTTGGATTTTGAATCCCTATTAGTCATTTTCATTCTGAACCTCCCAGTCAAATATAATTCTCAATGGTAGAGAAAACAGAAGCCAAAGAAAAGTGGAAAAATTTTTCCTTCTATGACTTGTTCACTCCGCCTGTCCCCCCAGCAATATGTAAGCCCCTTGAGGGCAGAAAGGACTCTTTGTTTTGTTTTTGTGTCTGCAACATTGACACAGTAGATGATTGGTACATGTTTGTTAAACTGAGTTAAATTAAACGATTATCCCATTCAGCCCAAGCACTAAGCCTATCCCATTCTTGTTTCTCCATTTATACTTGGACAAAGAGCATACAGTCTATATGATAGAACCTGTTCTACAGATCAAAAATACCATATCTCAACAAAAAGAATATCTGAAGAAATGAGCAGAGATAGATTATAATAATAACAATCCACCCATGGAGAGAAATTTGTTTGACTGAGAACCTTTGTCTATTTTCTGTCTTGAATACTGAGAAATGAAGAGGAAAGGGTAAATGACCTCACTTCATGTATTAGTGAGTTTGAGTGAAATATACTGAACTGGAACAGAGTACTTTTCAGGCTCCTTTCTTCAGACCACTACATTCCAGGACAAATTATTCCATGGGTGAAGCTGAATGTTGAATAAACAAGAGAAAATCTTGGTAACATGTCACATGCAATCAGTGCTGTTCATAGGAGAGAAACAGTAGGCAGCTTCATTTAAAATCTTTCAGTAGAAATTGCAAAGCCAACAGCTGGCATTTAGAACCCCCAGGTCACTTTATCATTCGCGTTTTCCTTCAGTGAAATCTTGCTTGCTGGTAAGGTTGATTCTGACAGTACCTATAATAATAGAGTTATCTGTCTGTGGACTAATAGTCAGACGTGTTTCCTTTAAAAAAATATGAAAATGTCGGCACAAGATAAAACATCCATAATATTTGAGCACATCAAAATTCCCTGTGACTTTTTTAATTTAGTGGAAGAAAATGTCAACAGTGACTACTGCCTACTGGATCAATGTTGCACTTCAGAGCCCAGGAAAGGAGATGGTGGTACAGCCAAAATGTAACAGTCTATAGCATAACCCCTTAGTGTCTTCCCCAAAGTGATCTAGTTCTGAACTTCAGAAAGGAATAAAAGAAGGAAATATAAGACTACCTATAATGGCACAACAGGTCACACCTATAACTCATTCAGTATAGAAGTTGATTTCTGACATGAGCATCAAGTCATCTGGTGGTAGAGTATGGGTATCATTTCCTGAATCAGTTCTCTTGGCTATTAGTTTTTCAACTTTCATTGATTTGGCTTATTTTATTTACCTTCCTTGACAAATGTATGTCTCCTCAGAGAGCCATCTCTTATATCAAAATAATATAAAATAAAATAAGACAGACAATGAACAAATGCAGTTCAGCAAAATTAATTAGTGTTGTTCATCATAATTGAGCGCCATTCTTTATCATTTCTCGTTATTATTCTTCCCATTTGCATTTTGTATTTTGCTTTCCTAATCATGCTTATTCTTTCTCACTTAAGAGAAAGCTAGTGAACTAATGTATTTTTTCAGAGTTTCAGGCTTCATTATTATGATTGCATTGTATATGGTTTCATATTTTTCTGTTGTTTATACTTATGAAGTTCAAGTCATTGTATATGTTGTTTACCTAGTTCTGATTACTTGATTTTGAATCAGTTTTTATGTCTTCCTATCTTTCTCTGTATTTTTTACATTCATCATTTATTACAGTTCAATGATATTCCATTATATTCACATAGCGAAATTTGTTTAGCCATTCCACAATCAATGACTTTAATTTTTCAACAAACATTTAAGTGTCTCTCATGTGCTAGGCACTGGGCTTCCCTTAATCTATTTATATTCTCAACAACTTCATATTGTGCTGCATAAGGTAAATTCATCAACCATGATGTGTAAGGAAAGACCTGTGTAAAAAGGGATTTCTTTTTATTTGTTTTCAATTTAGTTAACTGTTTTAAGCTTCTAGTAGGGTTTCACACACACCCCTATACACTTTAATTCTATTATTCCATATTTTATGAGTAAATCCATGATCAATTTCTCTGTCATTCATAATTTCATGTATAATGCTCTATGAGTTTCTAGTCATTATGCTTCTAATGTAGTTCTACTTGCTAGCCCTGCTACTGTCTCAAGTACAGTATATTTCAAACAGCTTAAATGGGACCCTTTGACTAAATCCACATTTCATGGAACAAATCCCCTTAATAAAAGGATTTGTTCAGTAAAACTTAGACTCAGTCAAAAGGCCACACCCAAGTACTTAGAAGGCTACATGTGGCCTCACAGCCACAGGTTCTCCATCCCAGGACTACCCTCTGTAGCCCATACAAGCAACTGTTTTTTAAATTCATATCTAGTACAGTCACTGAAAGGTTTATCAGTCTTCCATGCCTGAAAATGTGGGATTATTTTTTATTCAAGACTAGTACTTACCACCATCATTGAACTGGCCAAGTTCTATTGGTTCTTCCTCTGTAATATTATATTTACCCCCTCACCTCTATTACCATTGCCACCAGCCCAAGTTTTTGTGTTTGTCCTCGATTTCCAAAGAAGACTGTGCCATCAGAGAAATGATGACATGACTTGCACTTGACTTTGTTTTGAGTGAGGGAGGGCTGTGCAGGTCACCAGCCTCACTTTTCCTCCAGAGCCATCTGAATCCAGTGACCAGATATTCATCAGGATGACTGGAGATGACCCAGGATGCACTGGGAGACCTTGGCCCCTTTAGGCCAAGGTCTTTGCAAGTACTCACTTAGGATGAGGTAATACCCATTCATTGAATAAGCCTGTTTAAGAAGTAATTAGGGCATACCAGTCCAAGTATAGAATTGGGAGAGGCAAATGGCAGAGAACTGACCTACCCCAAAGTCCCACCTCAGACATATACTGGCTGTGTGATCTGGAGCAAAGCATTAAACCTCTCAGTTACCTGCAAAATACTAAGTTCCAGGATATTTGTTAATATGCATTTGGAGAGATTAGCTCCTCATTTGGCATTGCATTGTCATTAGGAGGTGAGAGAGAGAGAGAGAGAGAGAGAGAGAGAGAGAGAGAGAGAGAGAGAGAGAGAGAGAGAGAGAATCAGTGTTTTGGTTGTCATGTTACATAGTTGACTGATCTTAAACTTGCATTACACTAGAACTCCCAGATCATTTTTCACATGAAACGCTATCAAGTTCTATCTTCTGTAATTGGCTTTTTGTACTCAGATGTAGGACATTTCCTTTTAGATTTCATCTTGAGGAACAGTAAGGCATAGTGGATAGAAGGTAGCTATGCGCTACCCCTGGTTTATATTAAATGCTTAACAAGTGTTTTCATGACTGATTGATTTATAGATAGAGGATAAATGTTGGAATGAGGAAGATCAGGACTGCAGTCCTGCTTTTAAAAAAAAATACTAGTTTCTCTTTTTTGTGGTATCAAAGAATTAGAAATTAAAGGTATGCCTATCAATTGGGGAATGGCTGAGCAAGTTGTGGTATGTGATTGTGATAGAATACTATTGTGCTATAAGAAATGATGGGCAGGGTAGTTTCAAAAAGAAACCTTGGAAGATTTATATGAACTGAAGCAAAGTGAAGTGAGCAGAGCCAGATCATTGCACACAGTAACAGCAATATTTTATGATGATCATTTGTAAAGGGCTTAACTATTCTCAGCAATACTATGATCCAAAACAATTCCAAAGGACTATCTGCCTCCAAAAAAAAAAAAAACCAGAATTAATGGAGTCTGAATGATGATGGAAACTTTACTAAACTTTATATTTTAAAGCGGGGGAGGTTTGTTCTCCTTTGTAACATGGCTAATAAGGAAATATGTTTTCTATGACTGTACATGTATAATCTATGTCAAAGTGCTTGCCTTCTCAAGGAAGAAGAAGAAGAAAGGGAGGGAATTTAGAAATCAAAATCTGTTTTATTAAATTGCTTTTCAGGCAGCTAGGTGACACATTAGATAGAGCACCAGGTCTGGAGTCAAGAAGACCTGAGTTCAAATTTGGCCTCAGACACTTTACTAGCTGTACGACCCTGGATAAGTCACTTTAACCTTGTTTGCCTCACTTTTCTCATCTGCAAAATGAGGTGGAGAGGGAAATGGCAAACCAGTCCATTATTTTTGCCAACAAAACCTCAAGCAAGATCACAAAGAGCTGGATGTGACTGAACAAAAACCAAAAATTGCTTTATGTGTAATTGAAAAAAATAGAAATTTTCTTTAATTAAAAAAAACAGGTTTTTGATGGTGGCTTAACCTTTCTGTGGTCAAGAAAACTCTTTAGAATCACAAATCATAGGCATATTTCTCAACTTGATCGAGGAATATGATTTTTCACTTAGGATTCTCTACACTGTAATAGCAAATCCAGTTGACTCCTCACACTCCTGAATTTTACATCATATTCACTATGTTGTTTCTCAAGATCTTTTTGGGATCTTTATTTTGCAATTTACTGTTACCCATCTCACCAGCAATATGTCATCTGCAAAGATATTGTATGTTATCCTTGCTTTTGTGGTTCTTCCTCGAACTCACACTAATAAATTGTTCCTTGCAGCTTAGCTGCTATATACTGTCAGGGATCTAGAGTTAACCTTTAGGGGTTAGGCATGGCTTTCTAACACTTTAGCTCAGGAGTCTCCAACATTCGCTTACCTTTCAATTCACTACCTCTTGAGGCAATCCTATTGTATTTTAATGAACTTAATGAATATAGATAAACTTGAACATTTTAATAAATATTGAACAGTAAAGAAGCACGAATGTGATAAGAACTACTTTATAAAGCACCTACAATGTGCCAAGAGCTTTATAATTATTATTATATTTGTTCCTTACGACAGCCCTCCAAGGTAGATACTATTATTATCCCCGTTTTACAGGTTAAATGACTTAAGTTACACACCCATTAACTGTCCAAACCAGATTTGAATTCAAGTCTTCTTGACTTGAGACCCAGTGTTCTATGCACTGTACTATTTATCTGTCCCATGAAACTGAACATCCATTGCATATAGTGCTACAAATGTTTACTAAATTTCACCTGGGCAGTTAAGTGGTACAGTGGATAGAGCATCACTGGGCCTGGAGTCAGGAAGACTCATCTTCATGAGCTTAAATCTGATCTCAGACATTTACTACTTGTGTGACCATGGGCAAATCATTTAACCTTTTTTGTTTCATTTTCCTCTTTAGTAAAATGGGCTGGAGAAAGAAATGACAAAGCATGCCAGTATCTTTGCTAAGAGAACCTCAAATGGTGTCAAAAAGAGTCCAACATGACTGAAATGATTAAACAAAAACAACAAACTTAACCTGGTGGAAACAAAACTATCCTAATTCACTGTTTCACCTTTCAAACTCTGATTCTCTTCAGACTATTTGTTTAATGTTTCATTGATGCTCTTTCATTCTTTTCTGTTATTGTTCATCCTTCTCATTACCCACAAACTCCCCTGTGCCATAATCAACAAATACAGACAAACAAAACAAATCAGTACCTTGGCCATGTCTGAAAAAATAGGCTCCTTTCTGTACTACTGGTCAATCACCTCTTTCAAGAAGTGGGAAACATCCTTCTTCATCAGTCTTTTGAATTCATGATTGTTCATTCATTGACCAGAACTCTGAAGTCTTTCATAGTTGATATCCTTGACTTTATTATGCTCATTTTGTAAAATTTGAAACTGAAAGAAAATTTCTTTCAGTTCTACTCATTCTGCTCTATGTGAGTTTATAAAATTATTTTCAAGTTTTTTCTCTAAATCTATCATATTCATAACATCTTTTGGTGTAATAACATCCCATTATATGCATAAGCCACTATTCATTCAGTCATTCTCTCAATTGATGAGTATTCACTTTGATCACATTATTTGCTATAATGAAAGGTATTGTTATAACCTTGTGTATACATGTGGGTTCTTTCCTTTTGTCTCTGAGATCTCAGGGGTATTTTCTTAGTAATGGCATTGTAGGTTTAAAGTGTGGGCTTAGCTAAATACCAATAAGCCCAGCACACTTTGAGGCAGCTCTGATTGTTAGAATGGTTACTCTTACGTTGAGCTGAAATTGACTTTTCAATTTACATTGAACATGGACACTAGTTCCCTATTTTGTGGCCAAGGGAAAGAAGTCTAATTCTTCTATACAGCAGCCTATTGAATACTTGAAATCAGCCATCATTCTATCTTTGGCTCCACCCAAGTTTTCTCTTCTTCAGGATAAACATAATGGATCTTTAAACATAACCTATTATAATGTACTTTCAAATTCTTTCATCTATTTTCTTCTGTTACTGACCATACCTTCACACAGCTACCAAAATAATCATCCTGGACTGCAGATCTGATGTCACTTCCCTGCTCAAGAATCCTCACTGGCTCCCTAGCTCATCCACCTTAGGTATTCACCTGCCACCCAACTCTAACCTGTGGTTTCAAGTAGCTTGTGTAGTGACCACACCCTGGTAAATTTGTTTCATCAGATAGGCTCAACCAGGTTGAGGGTAACTGATAGGCCTCAAATATATCAGTAAGTTAGTAGGATGTCTATCCCAATTACATGAAGACATTCCACAGCAGAATGAGTGTACAGGAATGATTTGTTCCAATGACCATGAATGTAGCTGAAACTGGCACTGTGGTGAACTTAAGAGATTGGTTAGACATCAAAGACGCCAAGATCATCCATTGCATCCAGAACCATCACTGGTCATCTTGACTTTTGTCTTGTCACTGAATCTCAATAATTCTGAAGGTAAGAATGAGGCTGACAATTTTGTGTAGCTCTGACTCACTCACATCCAATCCACATGCAAGTCAAAACATCCTTGGTCCTCCTTGAAAATGAAAGATACACAGCAAGGATAAAATGTAACCTCCTCAGTGGGACATTTAAACTCTTCACAGTATGATGACAGGTTATCCTTCTAGTCTTAATTAACATAATCCTTCTTCACACACTCTACATTCCAGTCAAATTGACTTACAGGTATTCCCTGCACTCAGTATTCCATCTTACATCACTAACTTTGGGCAGGCTCTTCCCAAAGCCTAGAATGCTTTCCCTTTTCACCTCCTCCACTTAAAATCATTACATTTCTTCAAGCATTCTCCCATCCAGTGCAAGAAACCCTTCTGTAGCATCTCTTAATGCTGAGACCATCTTGGTCTCCTCCGCAACCAGCCCTTAACTACAAACAAAAGAAGTATCAATAATAAGCATTTTGTCAAGCACATCCTTTGTCCAAAGCATCATGTTAAGTGCTAAGGGAAATTCAAATGTAGTCTTATTTGCTGATCTTCAAACATGGTACTCCATCTCCCACCTATGTTCCTTTGCACTGGCAATATGGCCCCTACCTCTATTCTGCAGTCCTGCATTGTCTCCATCCCTAATTTCCTTCAAAGTTCAGTTCAGTCACTAGCTTCTCCATGAGACCTTCCTTTATCCCATGACTGCTAATTACCTTTTATCTATTTTTATTTATTTATATGTGTACATACTATCTCCTCTGGCTAAACTATAAATTTCTTGAGGGCAGTGATTTCTTTTCATTCATATCTTTGTATTCATAGTACCTAGCAACAGTCCTAGGCAATTAGTAACCATTTTTAAAAATGCTTATTGATTGACATGTATTGGAGTTGCTACCTTCCAAGGAAAATCCAAAAGAAGCATTACAGTTGCAATCCCTAAAGCGTGGAGAAGACAGTTCTGATCCTCATGATTATTTTCATATTAATGTCAAAGACTAAGCTGTGTGCTCTTGGCAAACAAGCTAACCATGCTTGCTATAATACATCAAATATTCATGATTCCATGCCTAAGGTTGGTCTCTCTGCCAATGCAGATAGTAACTGGTCCCCAATGCCTTGCTAGATCGTCTCTGTGAGATGCAGTTAACACCTGGTGGCCAACCTCCTGAGATGAGCCAGTTGCATTTATCTGGGTTCTCACTGGGAGATGAGATGCATAATCCAACGTAGGCATCACATTCAGAGCCACTTCACCTTGGAAAAGCCTGCCACAGCTTGTGCCCCACTGGATCAGTTCTGTCTTGTTACGTCTTTGATGAGGAGGTCACTGAAGGAATATAATAAACTTTTCTGGATCTGTGATTCTGGCTTTGTGGGTTCTTTGCCCATTGATTGATCACTAATTGTCTAGGATATAGTACATGTTTTTGGAGAGTTTC
Source organism: Notamacropus eugenii (assembly GCF_028372415.1). NCBI lineage: Eukaryota > Metazoa > Chordata > Mammalia > Diprotodontia > Macropodidae > Notamacropus > Notamacropus eugenii. Next base: position 251,030,159 of record NC_092872.1, on the reverse strand, counting down.
CATGTTTAGAAATCTCACTGGCCAAGTGGCTTATTTCAGAGCACAGACATACACAACCCAAATTCAGGCTTTAATTGAAGATTCTACAGATGGTTGGACTTATTGAAGCTTGTGTCATGACCTTCTTGAACCCAGAATCAATTTCAAAACATAACAATTTATCAGAGAGCAACTTTAGTGAATGGTGGAGTCTTCCTTCTCTCCTCCTCCTCCTCTTTTCCTCTTCCCCTTTTGCATGGTATAGTGGATATGATATTGGATTTGGAATCATGAAGACTTGAGTTCAAATCATGCCTTAGGCAGTTACTCTGACCCTAAGAAGGTCATTTTTAACTTCTCTGTGCCTCATTTTCTTCATCTGTAAAATGGGGATCATACTATCACTTATCTCACAGGGTTATTGTCAGGACCAATGAGATAACAAAAATAAAATGTTTTAGCCTTATATGAATGAGAACACAATGATAATATAAGTTCATATTTATTGGTCATGTTATAGTTTGTAAATGTCTTTCAGGATCAACATCCATCAGAAGTGGATAAGGCTGCTATTAGAATTCTCTCCATTTAATAGATTAGGAAATTTAGATTAAGAGAGTAATTCACCCAAAGTCACAACATTAGGGGAATAAACAGGTCTTGGACCCCCAGAACTCTTTATCCAACCCTATCTTGGCTCTCCTACCACTATCCTGGAGATTTGCATGCTAAGTTGGAGAGACCCAATAGCTGGGAATTATTGACCAAAATGGACAAAGTAAATATATACCGCAATACCTGGGCACATTCCAAGTTGAAAGCATTACCCTCTACATCCTACAGACATGTTCTTGAGCTTAGGTTAGACACAGTTCATGCCAGGCAAGGGCAATAGCCTTTATGAATCAGACATTGGGGGTTGCTGGGCAGTTCTGAGCAACGGTGGAGAACCAGACAGAAAGCAGAAACAGGCACAAAGTGTTCACCAAAACTGGGGAAACAGAAATTATAAATCAGTATTCAGCAAGCCCTAAACTTCTCCCAAAAGAGATCTGAGAATCCTATTCATTGAGAGCCCCCCTGTGGGAGACAGGAAACATGACTCACAGGCTCATTCTGATAAAAGGAAGAGCTGCCTCTGCTTCTCTCCCTTCCAGGGAGGTGTGGTTGGAAGGAGTAGATACTGTTTAAGTTCAAAAAATGATTCTCACATTTTTTTCCTGTATCAGATAAATTAGTAAACTCAACATCTCTCTGAGCTTCTCTTTACTTTCCAGTAATATCTTACATTTTGTTGATGTTTTCTAATAGATCTAATAATATTTATTAAGGATCTGTTATCTGCTAGGCACTATAGCAGCTGCTATGAATACAAAAATGAAACATCCCTCAGCTCAAGGTACTCAAAATATTGCAAGAAGAAGATATAGACGTGTTTTAGAGGTACATTTAAACATTTAGAAAATATAAAAGAATATTGAAGGAATGGCACTAGATGCTAGGGGGTGTGAGGAAAGGCTTCACAGAAAAGGTCATACTTGGGTTGACCTTTGAAGGACACTAAGGAGTCCAAGAGGTAGAAGTGAGGAGAAAGTGAATTCAAGTCAAGGAAGATGACCAGTGTAAATGTGTGAGAGTGGAGATGGATTGTTATGCATTAATAACAATCATAAGGGTGGTTTGCTTTGCCTGGTGTGCATGAAGGGGAAAGGTACATGATAGGGACGGAAAGGGCAGTTGAGATGAGGTTTTAAGAGCTTTAAATGTCAAAAAGGAGACTATTTAATACAATTCTAGAAATAATAGGGAGCCAATGGAAATTATCAAGAAAGGGAGAGACATAATCAGATCCATGAGCTGGGAAAAATCACTTTGACAGCTATATGGAAAATGAATAGGAGAGGGGATGCCTCAGTCAGGGAAACCAATTAGGAGGCTATTGAAATAATCCCAGAGAGAGTTGAGAAGACCTTAAACTAGGGTAAGTGGCTGTGTGATCAGAGACAAGGGAAAAGATGAGAGATTCTAGAGATAGAAATGAAAAAATTTGGCAACTACAGTTATCCCTTCCATATCCTGACTTTCCTTATTGTGGTTTTAATATATCATGAGTCAGCATAAGAAATTAAATAGGAATTTGGGGGGGGGAGTTTTGTAGAAGCTGTAGATGACACAGAAAAAGCTTAGAAATTCAGAAAGGTATAAAATATATATATAGTATTGCATGATATCAACATATTTTATCTTTTAATATCATAATAATTCTGACTTCTTCTCCTGTATAAAGGGAGGGTCAAAAATTTTATGTGGATTTTCCAGATCTCAGGATTGCTATAGCTAACCCCAGGGATATGGAAGGAATAACAGAGAATGTGGAATGACAAAACTGAGAAACTGAGGATGACATCAAGCTTATAAATCTTGGTCACCAAAAGGATGATAGTGACAGAATTAAGGATGCTTGATAGAGGGATAAGTTTAGGGGAGGCAATGAATGTTTTGAAAAGGCCAACTTTTAGATATATGCACAACAACCCTTCTGAAATGCCTGGGAGGCAGTCACAACACAGGACTGGAATTTAGGAGAGATTAGAGCTGTATATTTAGATCTGAGAGTCATGACAATGATCTTGTGAAAGTTCTTTACAAACATACAAGCCAGATATTAAATCATAAAACTCTGAAATGTCACTGCTGGAAGGGACCTGAGAGATCATATAGTCCAATCTCTTCAATTGTGGAAACTGATATTCAGAGAGTGGAAACATCATTGAAGCATAGATCTAAAGTTAAAAGGCATCTGAGAGGTCATCTGGATTATTTCCCCCATTTAATAGATGAGAAAACTAAGTCACAGAGAGCAGAAGGAATTTGCATGAGGTCAGATTGCTCAGGATTCAAATCCAGGTCTCCTGAGTTCAATGGAGACAATATACAAAAATGGAAAGGGCACCGAATTTGGCATCAGAAGGCTTGAAGTGAAATCCTGGTTGTGCCAGAATTTTTTTTATAATGGCACCTCTTAAAACTCTAAACTAAGACACAGGGAGATCACCTTACTCAGTAGAGAGCATGGCCAGGTCAATTAAATTACAGGTCTTTTGAAATTTTAAAGATGTATAAAAGGGGATCAAAATCAATGCCACTAGTTTAACCTTTGGCAAGGTACATCACTTCTACTGAGCTCAGGTTCCTAATCTGACAAATGAGATACTTCCATTAGATGATGTCCATGCTTGCCACTGATTTGACCTGTGTTTATCATAAAAGGCAAAGCTGTTTCTACTTATATGTCAAACTTGCAGGATCAGAAGGTCCTAGATCTGAAGCTGTATGGGACATTAGAGGTCATCTAGATGAATGTTCCTGTTTTACAGATGAGGAAACTAAGACTCAGAGCTGTTAAATGACTAACCCAAGGTCACACAGATATTTAAAGGTGAAACAAAATTAGAATTCAAGTCCAGTCATGTCAGGTTGAGTTCTTTAATTTAAGTGATCTTGTGTGCCTCACAGATTTCCTTTAGGTTTTTCTTTTGCTAAACCTAGGTCTCTTCAAGCTCCAAAGTTCAATGATCCTAAATCTGGGAAGCCTTCCATTGCAAGGCACCCTTTAAAAATGAAAGTGGATATGACTGGAAGGGACATTGGAATCCTCCTTACTTGAGAATAGGTGCCTATTCAAATTGCCTGGAAACAGCTGCAGCCCAACCACCTCCCCATTTTTTGTTAGTTATACCCTATCTTGGAGGAGCCAAGATGGCAGAGTAGAAAGATACACATATGCTAGATCCCAACTGACAGACCATAAAATATCTGTAAAGAAGAACTCCCAACAAATTCTGGAGCAGCAGAAGTCACAGAACAATTGAGTGGACAAGATTTCTGTTCCAAAGAGACCAGAAAACCTGACACGAAAGATCCGTCACGCACCAGACCTGGACCCAGAGCAGAGCCCAGCCCTGCCTTGGCTGCATGGCACCAAGAGGAGCAGATCCCAGCAGGCTTCAGGGATGGAATTTTCAGTGGCTGCATGGGTCCCTCCACTCACAGATGGCAGGGGTTGGTAAGAGAGTCTTTTTGGGTGGCCAACAGGGGAGTGGGGTGTCCCCGTGGCTCGGGCCCCCTCGAGAGGCAGCAGCAGACCAGGGCTCCCCAAGCAGGCAGGAGCTCAGATCCATTGTTGAAGGTCTCTGCATAAACCCCCTGAGGGAACTGAGTCCCATGTGGCGGCCCTGCCCCCACCTGAGAAGCTGAACTCGATCTCAAACTGAATAGCAGCCCTGCCCCCACCCAAAGCCCTGAGGCTGGGAAGCAGCATTTGAATCTCAGACCCCAAGCACTGGCTGGGTGGATCTAGAGGTGAGGTGAGGGTGGAAAGAAAACTCAGAAGTCAAGTCACTGGCTGGGAAAATGCTCAGAAAAGGGAAAAAAAAATAAGACTATAGAAGGTTACTTTCTTGGAGAACAGATATTTCCTCCCTTCCTTTCTGATGAGGAAGAACAATGCTTACCATCAGGGAAAGACACAGAAGTCAAGGCTTTTGTATCCCACACATCCAAAATAAATATACCATGGGCTCAGGCCATGGAAGAGCTCAAAAAGGATTTTGAAAATCAAGTTAGAGAGGTGGAGGAAAAACTGGGAAGAAAAATAAGAGAGATGAAAGAAAAGCATGAAAAGCAGGTCCACACCTTGCTAAAGCAGACCCCAAAAAATGCTGAAGAAAACAACACCTTGAAAAATAGGCTAACTCAATTGGCAAAAGAGGTTCAAAAAGCCAATGAGGAGAATGCTTTCAAAAGCAGAATTAGCCAAATGGAAAAGAAGGTTCAAAAGCTCACTGAAGAAAATACTTCTTTCAAAATTAGAATGGAATAGATGGATGCTAATGACTTTACGAGAAACCAAGAAATCACAAAACAAAACCAAAAGAATGAAAAAATGGAAGATAATGTGAAATATCTCATTGGAAAAACAACTGACCTGGAAAATAGATCTAGGAGAGACAATTTAAAAATTATGGGACTACCTGCAAGCCATGATCAAAAAAAGAGCCTAGACATCATCTTTCATGAAATTATCAAGGAAAACTGCCCTAAGATTCTAGAACCAGAGGGCAAAATAAGTATTCAAGGAATCCACAGGTCACCTCCTGAAAGAGATCCAAAAAGACAAACTCCTAGGAACATTGTGGCCAAATTCCAGAGTTCCCTGGTCAAGGAGAAAATATTTCAAGCAGCTAGAAAGAAACAATTCAAGTATTGTGGAAATACAATCAGGATAACACAAGATCTAGCAGCTTCTACATTAAGGGATTGAAGGGCGTGGAATATCATATTCCAGAAGTCAAAGGAACTAGGACTAAAACCAAGAATCACCTACCCAGCAAAACTGAGTATAATACTTCAGGGGGAAAATGGTCTTTCAATGAAATTGGGGACTTTCAAGCATTCTTGATGAAAAGACCAGAGGTGAAAAGAAAATTTGACTTTCAAACACAAGAATGAAGAGAAGCATGAAAAGGTAAACAGCAAAGAGAAGTCATACGGGTCATAAAGTCATAAAGTTGAACTGTTTACATTCCTACATGGAAAGACAATATTTGTAACTCTTGAAACTTTTCAGTATCTGGGTAGTGGGTGGGATTACACACATACACACACACACACACAGAGAGAGAGAGAGAGAGCACAGAGTGAATTGAATAGGATGGGATCATATCTTAAAAAAATGAAATTAAGTGGTGAGAGAGAAATATATTGGGAGGAGAAATGGGGCAAATTATCTCTCATAAAAGAGGCAAGCAAAAGACTTTTTAGTGGAGGGAAAAAGAAGAGAGGTACGAGAAAAACATGAAGTTTACTTTCATCACATTCCACTAAAGGAAGGAATAAAATGCACACTCATTTTGGTATGAAAACCTATCTTACAATACAGGAAAATGGGGGAGAAGGGGATAAGCAGGGTAGGGGGGATGATGGAAGGGAGGGCAATGGGAGGAGGGAGCAATTTGAGGTCATCATTCATGGGGAGGGACAGGATCAAAAGAGAGAATAGAAGTAATGGGAGGCAGGATAGGATGGAGGGAAATATAATTAGTCTTACACAACACGACTATTATGGAAGTCATTTGCAAAACTACACAGATCTGGCCTATATTGAATTGCTTGCCTTCCAAAGGGAATGGGTGGGGAGGGAGGGATGAAGAAAAGTTGGAACTCAAAGTATTAGGAACAACTGTCGAGTACTGTTCTTGCTACTAGGAAATAAGAAATACAGGTAAAGGGGTATAGAAAGTTATCTGGCCCTACAGGACAAAAGAGAAGATGGTGACAAGGGAAGGGAGGGATGACAAAAGAGAGGGCAGATTGGTGATAGGGGCAGTTAGAATGCTCGGTGTTTTGGGGTTGGGGGGAAAGGACAAATGGGGAGAAAATTTAGAACCCAAAATTTTGTGAAAATGAATGTTAAAAGTTAAATAAATTAATAAAAAAAAAAGTACCTTACAAAAAATAAGTAAATAAATAAATAAAGTTATACCCTCTCCTGTGACTCCAGGTTTCTCTCTTGGTCCTGTTCTCTTGGTATTCTGGATTTTGTAGTCTCTTTCCATTCTGGCAACTCCTGTCTCCCTCAGGTGTTAAAACATGCTTGACTGAGCAGTTGACTCTATCCAGGTGAACTATCCCAAAAGTAGACTTACATTTTCAGTAGCTCTCTACCTCCCTCTACTGGCTTTAATAAAAATCCATTGGTTTCAGGTCTATCCTGTCCTCCACTACTCCAACCCTATCAGGCATCGACTTTCTCAGAGACTTTTCATTCCATCCTACTGGGAACGTCAAAGAGGGGGACTTGAGCTTAGAGGATCAAAGATGGAATTATACTGGCGTACTTTTGCCATCACAGAAAAAAAAAAAAGAAAATGCTCCTCTGATGCCTCATGTCAGAAAGGACCCCTGGGGTCTTTAGTGCCAAAGGGGAAGAGGCTTTGGACGGTGCTACCAAAATGATACCATTATGTTATGGTACCATACTATGAGTATGGCCTAATCAAACCACTGTGAGGTCTTTATCTAAGATTTGGCCTAGATAAGTGCATTGAGGTTAATCACCAATAATTGGCTACCAGTTAGTAGAGGATTTGTTGTGTTTTTGTTTTGTTATGTTTCCATTTCTATATTTTTTTCATTTTTTAGTTCCAGTAACTTATTAGCCCTTCTGCTCTGGATCTAGTATTTTATTTTGTTTGAGATCAAGATGTGGAGGACTTGGAGAAGGTTCACAGTAGATCAAGATAAATACTCAGTGGATTTCATAAGATCACAGATATTATTAGACATTAAGATTCATCCTTTCGTATTACTGATGAGACAACAAAGGGTGTTGAAGTGGCTTTTTCAGGATGACACATCCAGTGAGTGCCTCCAGTGGAATCTGAACCCAGATCTTTTTATCTCAAGTCCATTATCCTGTTCCATTCTTCCTCTCTGGGAAACAGTTTTTGTGAATTAAAGTGAGGGGATTTGGTTTTACTAGTCCATGAGAAAAATAAATTCTAAATGGGGCCATCATAGAATCATGAATCTCTCACTAGAAAGGACCTCAAAGTCCAACACCCTCAGCTTACAAGTGAGTAAACTGAGGCCCATAGAAATCAATTGAATTATTCAGGGTCACACAAGCAATAAGTATTACAGGAAGAATTTAAACACTAACGCTTTGATTCTAAAGCCGTAGTGATTGCTGTTGTTGTTTCCACTGCATTTCCACTATTGTCCAGGGGGAGAAGTTCACCATAAAATTAGGTGCAAAATAAAAGTTCACAACTATTCTATGTGTCTGGTACAGACAGAAAACAAGGCAATAGGAATGAGATGCAACATCAAATGCATCAGATACTAGAAGAACTTTCTTCCTGGAAAAGGTGGAAGGTTTAGACTATATAGTTCAGGTACATAATAACATTACTGAGACACCATAATAGAACCTTTCTTTGTAGACTTTATACCAGAATCATAAAATTTCAAAGTTGAATGGTCATCTTGTGAGGAAATATTTCATAGTGATTAGAGAACCTATGGACCCAGAAGGACTGAGTTCAAGTCCCACTTTTGACATATCCTGACTGTGTGATCCTGAGAAATCCATATAACCTGTCAATGATCTTGACAATTCTCTAGGACTGTAGGTTGCAAAGAAGGTCCCAACGTGCATTGGCAGAGGGAATTTCCTCATCTGGAAGTTTTCTATATCAGTGAAATCCCAGCCAGTCTCTATCCCTGTCTCTGTGGTCATCTGGTCAATTCTATAACTGAACATCAAGTTCCTTTGTAACATCACTTCTATGTGGTTGTGCTGCCTAAAGAACTACATTGATGATGAATTCCTTGACTACCAAGGAAGTTCATTCCCCTTTGGGGATACATCTAATTATTAGAATGTTTCTCCTGGTATTGAATCTTATCTGCCTCTTTGAACCTTCCACTCATTAGTTACAGTTTGCCATCTGGGGTCAAGAAAAACAAAAGGAATCACTTTTCTACATGTTGTCCTTTCAAGTATTTGAAGACCACAATCTTGCATAGAAACCCTGTAACACATACACACACACACACACACACACACACACACACACACCTGCAAGTCTACTTTCCAGACCAAACATCCCTGATACTCTAACTAAACTTTATGTGACATCATCTTTAATACATACAACATCATGTTCACCTTTCTCTGTCTGTACACTAGGTCATCAATGTCTGTCCTAAAATGAGTGGTCAGAATTAAACACAATATTCCAATTTTTTGTCAACCCAACAGAGCACAGCAGGATAATCTCTTCTCTCGTCCTGAGCAATACATTCCCATCCCCTGAAATCACATTTTTCTGGGTAGCCACATCAGACCAAGGATGCTTAACAAGTCATATTGGTTCTAAGTCAGGAAAAAGTGGAAAACTTTTTTTTTCTTGGAGTTGATTCAAATCAAATTGTTGTCCATGGTGTCTCTAGATCCCTTCCAGCTTAATTTTTGATTTCCTGAATGTTTCTGGTGACTAAACGATTTCAGCCACATGAGTTATCAAGCTGGAATTTTCCCAAGCAAGCTGTTGACTTTTATGAAGTGAGGGGGTAAAAAACCAATGGTCCCAAATAGCAGTAGTGTGTTTCCCTGAGCTTTTTTTAAACGTATTTTTGCTCTCACAGCAGTTAAGAGTAAACCTCTGGAAGTGAAATGGATTTCTTCCTCACATGTCTTTTCTCTGTCTCCCAGGAAGACCCTTGAGTAGAGGCTGACTGGTGCAAAACAAGGATATTTAACCATTTTTGTTTCATGGACCCTTTTGGCATTAGACATGAGTAAGCATATAGACCCTTTCTCACTATAGTATTTTAAATGCATAACATGAAACAAATAGAATTGTCCCCAAAAAGCCAGTTACATTGAGATGTAATTATCTGTATTGGTACTGAAAAATAATAAATTCTCAAATAAATTAAAATAATAAATAAGTAAATTACAATGTTGGAAAAATAATTTCAAGAATCCAAGGTTAAGATCTCCTGCATCTAGGGCTAGAAGGGATATTAGTGGCCATCTGGTTTACCCCCTTCATTTTACAGATGAGGATTCTAAAGTCCAGAGAGATTTGTAAATTACTCACGTTCATGCAGTTACCATGAGAGGCAAAATAAGAACCTAGGTCCTTCATGCTCATTTCATTTTACCAAGCTGCCTCTGGGTCCTAGCACTTAATCTATAGTAAGTCTTAATAAATTCTTGTTGGCCTGATTTAATAAGACTTATCTCCCTATTTTGTAGATAGCAAAAAGGCACTAGAGATTTCCTTATGAAGATATGGGTCTTTGGAGAGGTTCCTAAGGGACAGAGAAATACAATTAATATAATGGAAATTCCCATTCATCTTTCCTTCTCTCTTAGTACTGTTCCAAGCAATGTTTATGCTGGTCCAAAAATAATCTAAATGGAATAGGATATTGGACACTTGATCCCACTTCAGTAAGAGAGTATTGGTGGGAGGTTAAGGGTGTGTCATCCAACAGGACAATGAAATTGCTTCTGCAAAAGTCATTGAATTAAAAACAGCAGGGTGAAGGAGCCTCACAAAATATGGATTTTCCAGTTGGATAAACAACATCTAAAAGTCCTGCTGCTTATCAAGAAATCTCCCAAAGAAAGTCTCCTCTCCTCAAATTGCTTGCACTCTGGCTTTTGCTGAGCTCAGAAATAACAGACTCAATTCCCTTTCAGTCATGTTTCAATGTTTTTTCTTCAATGTCAGTCAAAATCTAGTCACGCTGAGAGTTGTTGGGAAAAATAAACTACAAGGAGCAGGACTTTGTAGATGCTGGATAAAATAACCTCCAAGGTGCTTTCAGTTGAAGATACTGATTCTAGAAAACATGCTGCTGAAACCATAGCGAGAAAAACCAGTAAGGGGGAAAAACCGTGATGTTAGAAGACTGAAAGTTGCTTTCTTTTTCCAGGACTCACAAATGACTTAGATCAACTTTATCAAAAAGCAACTTGATGACCTCCCCTAAAGTAGTCTTTGCACCTATTGTCCACTTATCCACCTCCAGGGTAGAAGTGGTATTACAGACATGCCTTTCATCTCTTTCAAACTCATTGAGGTCACTTCCTCTGCCAGAAATGTACAAGCACTACGTTTCTAAACAAGCGTGTTATAGTCCAGTGCTCTCTTTACCACAGATATTTCTGGATCAAACCTATTTTTCCAACCTGATTACCCATTACTCTTTTTCAAGGGATGTTATATTCCAGCCAAATTAGCTTGCTTCTTGTTACCCATTCTCAATATTCCATCTTGTCTCAGTGATGACTTCTATGCCTAGAATGCCTTCCCTCCTCAATTCTGCCTCTTAAAACCACTTTCTTCCTTCAGATCTCTGTTAAAGTGTCATCTCTCCAAGTAGTCTAGATACATAATAACATTATTGTTATTGTACAGGCCTTTAAGAGTCCTTTCCCTATTCACCCAGTTTTTAGTAGCCCTCCTCTTAAAACTGTTTTTTTTATTTATTGTGCGTATAGTTTGTGTTTACCTATACATACGCAGTCTCTCTTGCCCTGGAATAGAAGCTTAGTATTCCTAGGACCTAACAGAGTGTCTGACTTATGGCACATCCTTAATAAATGTTTGTTGAATTGAATTCTATTGTACTGAGTTGAATTAAGTTGAAAGTAGGCAATTCGTCATCTTCATCCCTCTCCAGGCTGCATTGCTGACTCATCTCCACAAAACTTTCTCTACCATGCCTGAGAAACTACTTCACTCTAGACCACTTCTCATATTGGAAGTAGCCTCCACTCCATGGCCCCTCCTTCTGATTTACTGGTTCATCTGAAAAACTCCAGTTTAATGAAAGCCCATAGGCCAATGATGTCTTCATTGCTTTTAATGATGCATTGCAGTCTTATCTCCATCAGACTCTACCTACACCCCTTTCCCCTGGGTCCTGAGAACCCCTTTTCTTTTCAGCTCCTTTGTAGTCTTATCTTCCCCCATTAGAATGGAAGTTCCTTATAATTTGTTTTTCTTTCTCCTTGGATTTCTACTTCTAGTACTTAGCACAGTGCAACACACTTAGCACTTAATAAATGCTTGTTGGTTTGACTCTATAAAATATGCTTATCAGACTAAAGTACTGAAAAGGTAAAAAAAACCTTGCATATATTTTTTTTTCTTGCGACCAAGATGATTACCAAGCACATAGACTTTCAAAGAAAATTCTACTTTAGTAAAAAATACATTCATGCATTAAAATGTTCTTCCATAAATTGACATTGTAAGAGAAACAGCATCATATATGGATAGAGAATTAGCCTTGGAGCCAAGGCCTGTGTTCCAGTCCCCATCTCTGACATGTGCTAGCTTTGTGAATCTGGTTCAGTCACTACTCATAGATTCCATGCAACCCCCAAAGACCAACAGTAGCAAAGCAATTTGCTTCATTATTAGTTCATTATAGCAGAAGAATCATAGATATATTCCCCCATTCTCCACCAATCAAAAGACTAGATAGACAGACCGACAGACCGACAGACCGACAAACCGACAGACAGGTAGATAGATAGATAGATAGATAGATAGATAGATAGATAGATAGATAGATAGATAGATAGATAGATAGATAGATAGATAGATAGATAGATGATAGATAGATAGATAATCTGAAAATATAAGTCTCAGAATTTGTAAGTTGGAAAGGATTTCATCTGGCCCAGCTTAAACTTGAATAAGAATTTCCACTACATACCAGACAAAGGGTCATCTAGGTTTTATCTGAAGATGTCTAGTGAGGAAGGACATGTACTTTCTGAGGAAGTACTTTCTTCGTTTGGATAACTCTGGATATCAGGAAATCTTGTGTTACATTGAGCCAAAACCACAAAATTTGCCAATTGATGATTGAAATGACCAGTTCCTATTTTTATGGAATCTTAGAAATGAAAGGGACCTTAGAAGAGGATCTTCTGTTCTGTGGTTCTGATCCTCATAATTAGACATTCCAAACCATAGCCTAGGGCCCAGCTCACCCTATTATGGATTTCACCGACCAAAAGCTTCTTTCAATATCCCTCTTGTGGTTCACCATTATTTGAGCAATTGAGAAAAAAAACGCAGACATATATGAGATGTTTTAGAAGAAAAATTGATAGAATTTGGTAGTTGATTGGATAAATGGTATAAAGTAGAAGAATAATTCAAGATTTGAGATGTGGAAGATGGCAGATGATGTTAATCCTTGCTTTACCTTTATCCTGGACTTGCAACATTTTTTTTGTCTCTGGGTTTCCTGTTATTTATTTGCTTCATTTCTTTTCATTTTTCCTAATGAATGTTTGTATTGATTCATTTACCCTTCCTTCTATAGAACAAGCTCATGATAGATTGATCTTACTCCTACTAGCGTGCTCAATGTAAGTATGTTATGACCATGATTACATCATGAATCTCCTACATTAGACAGGGATTCCTGAAAAGAAGATCGAAATGGATTACCAATAAATACCTAGGCTCAGGGAGGCCTTCCATATAGTCACCAAAGAAGAAAAGTATCCCAATCCAAGAATCCTCACTCCACTCTAGTCTTCAGATCTACTGTCCCCCTTTTCAACACTGGTGGACAAGATTTATTTAGTCCCTAACTCCACACTTCCCAATGAGCAGATATGACTGCACATACTTCTTAGTTGAGTATGGAATCATGTATTACAATCTCTCTAGTAATATAGCAGATGACCTGAACTTACTATCTGCTTTGAAAATGCACCCTAAAGTCCCCTGGGCCTTACTCTCTGCTTTGCTACTACCCAGACTTTGCCATCTGATCTTCCAATGAAATCTAAAGATCCTCTGGAATGCCATCCAACCTGAAGCAGCATCCTTAAAAACATCAAGCCTTTCCTTTTGCCTTATAGCTGCACCATCATTTACATATTTGAGAACAAGTACTTTTTTACTCTTCTATTTGTATTCCAGAGCTTAACAAAGTGTTTGCTTTATAGTAAGAAGTTAATCAATGCTTCTCATTCATCCATTCAAAATGCCCATTATAAAGGTGCCAAGAAAATGAAGAACATTGAAGGGGAAAGAGAAAACTAGGTGGTGCAGTGGACGAAGTGTTGGACTATTAGTCAAAGAGACAGGAGTTCAAATACTCCCCCAGATACATCCTAGCTATGTGATCTATGGCAAATCACTTAATCTCTCTCAGCCTCAGTTTTCTCATCTGAAAATGGAGATAATAAAGATTACTACCACCTAGGATTGTTATAAAGATTGAATGAGACAATATATGTAAAATGATTTACAAATCTTAACAGACTAGATAAATAGTGGCTATTATTGCTGTAAGAGAGACTTCAGATTCCTCCTCTGCCCACCATGTAAGACCCAACTCTAACAAGAATTCATCAAAGCCTTATTATGTATACAGTGTTGTTCAAGGTACTGGAGAGTCAGAGAAATAATGAAAAGCTCTTCCTGTCGTCAAGGAGATTTGGTCCTATAGGACAGATATAACATGTAATCAGATATGAAAATCTGTGATTGAGAAGGGTGAGGGGAACAAGAAGACTTCCTACCTGAGGCATCATATGAACTGAACCAGAGGAAGCTAAATATTCTAAGAGGAGACCATGTATTGTAGACAGCAGAAACAGCCTCGGAAAAGGCACGGATTTCCTAGGGTCAGAGGACAGGGAGTAGGTAGACTTGGCTAGAGTATACAAAGGGCAGTAATGTTCAATGAGCCTGGAAATGTTGTCTGAAGTTAGATTATAAAGGGCTTTAAATGCCAAGTTGAGAAATTTGTGTCTTATCCTGGAGCCACTAGAGGTTAATGAGCACAGGAGTTAAGTGGTCAGCCCTGTATTTTAGGAAGATTAGCTTGACAGCTGTGTGGAGGATGGGAAGAAGAGACAGACTAGAAACTAGGAATCCAATTCAGGAGTGTGTTGGAATCAACCAGATCATGATTGCTGATTGTTTAATTCTCAGTGTGAGCGTTTACACCTCAAAAATTGATGCTACAATTCACAGCTCGATTTATTGTTTTGTTGATTATCTAGACTGAAGACAGTGCTGGAAAAACGTAAATGCTGCAGGTTAAACTTAGAAGTGTGTTATACATTTTTGGAGAGCCGGTAGTTAAACACTTATGATTATACCTCAATGGTCCATTATCTGATTTGAGACTTAGAATAACCCCATATATATATATATATAAAACCTCCTCTTTACAAATGAGGAGACTGTGACCCAAAGTGAAATGACTTGTCTATGGTAACACTGTTAACAAGTTTTCCAGAAGCAGGATTTGAACTCACACAATCTTGACTCCAGCTCTAATGCTTTTTCTACTACAGGGTGCTGTTTTAACTTAATGCTGGGGATACCTAAGCAGAGAGGCCCTTACAGACAGACCTATCAAATACTAATAATAAATATCATCATCATAATAATAGCTACCATTTCTATAGCACTTTTAACTTTGAAAAGTTGTTTTTTAACAAATATTATCTCATTCTATCATCACCCTTGGAGGAGAGGTAGGTAAAATTTCCCCATTTTATAAATACGGAAACTGAGACTTAGGGAAGCTAAATGACTTACCTGGGGTCACTGAATAAGTAAATCTATCATGCTGGATTCAAACTCTGGTCTCCCTGGCTCCAGGTACAGTATTCTATTCACTGAACCACCTAACAACTGCCTAAATGATGTATAATATTTTATAGAGCACTAGTTCATAATCCTTTTCTTATGATTCCCAACAGGAACATTTCCATTCTAGGCATGTATTCATGCATACACACACACACACACACACACACACACACACACACACACTTTTGACTCAACCTCTCCTAAGTCTCTTGCCCTCTAGATCCCACCTTTGTTTCTTCAAAAAGAAAATATTTGTTTTGATCCTTGAAATAAAAACATGATAAAGTTGGTACAAAAAAAAAACACTATTTGCTTCAATGCATTCTGGAAAAACTGGGAAGAATAAACATAATATCAGTATAAACCATAATATGGTAACTAGTCATTGTAGGCAGGTGAGGGCCTCGATTTCTCAGGCTCAGTATTAGGGGTTTGCTGTCTAGATTCTAATGCTGGGTGAATTGTCAGTTGCTAGGGCAACTTTATACTCTCTGTTTATTTGGGGGAGTAGAAAAGAAAAACAGATATCCATCCAATCTCTAAAAGATTGACAGTAAACATCAATAGCTACCTTGAGGTCATAGGAACTCAGCTCTTCAACATAAATCTCTCATTTTATGAAAGCTCATCACTCTCACAGATTCACATGATGCTCAGTTGTGTTTGTCTCCTGTTCCCTGGACCAAGCAGCTCCCAGTGGCATATCTTACAGGCTTAAACATTATTAAATATTCTCAAGCAGAGTAGAATAAGATTTTAAAGCACTTGATTTAGAAAGAAATGAAGGGAAATTCCTCATGTGATCTGGATAGACTGATGAAAAGGGCTGTAGGACTTTGAGTGATCTCCCAATGACTGAGGAGTGTTGATATGTGCCATGCCTTGAAGCAGGCATAGGTATGGTCTCTGAGCCTCTGGGATATGTTGGGGCATTTTCACTCCAAGTTATAGAATTGAATCTAAAGGGACTTCATCATTTTTTTGTTTGGTGTCTAGTCATTTCAGTTGTGTCCAACTTTTCATGACCCCATTTGGGGTTTTCTTGGCAAAGATAGTGGGGTGGTTTGCCATGTCCTTCTCCAGGTCTGAAAACTAATAAATCTGAATTCCATTTCCACTTCTGTCTTCTGACATATGTCTTCTGACAGTGACTCAAAAGACAGGAGGACAGAAAGGAA
Organism: Notamacropus eugenii; assembly: GCF_028372415.1. NCBI lineage: Eukaryota > Metazoa > Chordata > Mammalia > Diprotodontia > Macropodidae > Notamacropus > Notamacropus eugenii. The sequence goes on along the minus strand of NC_092872.1, from coordinate 251,013,778 downwards.
GTCATAGCTTCCTTTAGATATTCTGTGGAAACTATTAGAGGAGTTTCTCAAAGATCACCAATAGCCAAAACCAGTGGTCTCTTCTAAAACCTCATAGTCTTTGATTGTCCTGCAGTATTTATTCCTGTTGATACCCTCTATCTTTGTTTTCCATCACATCCTTCTCCGTGCTTTCTTTAATCCTTTCTCATCTTTCTCCTGTTCTGGACACATCTTCCCAGGCCCTTAAGATAAGTATCCTCTCTTTTTCTCTCCGTATTTTTCTTTATCATATATTCACTCTTTTTCATAGGGTCATAGATATTGATGTTGAAGGAACTGCAGAGGACATTTTAATCTAACCCTCTTCAATTTATAGAGGAGAAAGCAGAGGTCCAGAATAATAAAGTGACTTCACAAATAGTAATGGAAGGTAAAGGAACTTCTAACAAAGTTAAAACTGGGAGGGACATTAGAGCTTATGTAGTATGACCCATTATTTTACAGAGAGGGACACTGGGGCACAGAAAAAATGAAGTAACTTTCTAAACATCACAAAGCTGGTAAGTGAAAGAGCTGTGATTCAAATGCAGTCCCCCTACTGCATTATGTCTTTCCATTATGTATGTCACCTCTGCCAGGCTCAAGAATCATAACTTCATCCTCTAAGTCAGAGTTTTGTAACCTTTTATTTTCTGTCCTTGTCCCCTTCGGTGGTCTGGTGAAGCCTATTCACCCCTTTTCAGAATGATGTTTTTAAATGCATCAGATAAGATACAGAGGATTAGAAAGGAAACCAATGATATTGAAATAATATAATTTTCTTCATCAAAGTTCACAGACTGAACTCGATCTGAAATCGATCTTTCATGACAGTCCATGGATTTCAATTTGAAACAATTGGGAGCTACTGAGCTTAGGTGACTTGCCCAAGGTCACAAAAATTGTATGTAGCAGAGTGAGGAATTGAAAAGAAATCTATTTCACTCAAAATCAAGTGACCTTTCCACTATTTCATATTGCCTTCTCAATTCTGGTTTCTATTTCAGTCCCAGTAGGATGCTTTAGAGAGCCTAGTATCACAGGGCTTAGAGCTAAAAGAGACCTTTGAGAATATAGGTGAAACATAAGATGAGAGAGAGAGAGAGAGAGAGAGAGAGAGAGATTTAAGTCCAGTCTCTGCTCTGACACAGAGTGGTTGGGTGATCCTAGGAAGGGCCCCTGAGCCACATCTACAACTATAAATTTCAAAACAGTTGCCAATCTGTATTAATTAAGGAAGTTTCCTCCCTGTGAGATCCCCCAATGCTTTAGTGGATTTCTGTGATCTCAGTAATTTTGATGTTCCTTCAAATAATGCAGATCATATCTAATTTATGCCTGTCATCCTATGCAACTTTTATCAATGTTTTCCCATGTTGACCACAAGAGCTTGAACCAATTACCCAATGACCTTCTTTGCTTTCTTCTAACATTGCTAGAATACCATAAAATTCTCTGGAATTCCAACTGGCATCCCATTCTCTCAAAAACTGATCATGATTAATCTTTTTTATAGATCATATAGTTACCTGATATCCATTACTCCAATTCTCTCTCAAACTCCATGTTTGTTTTGTATTTCAGTCTGTTCACACTTAACATATGCCTCTCTCTTACCCTCTATGTGACATTAATTTTTATTTCATCAGAGTTGGCTGCACTCCATGTCTCCCAGCCATGTAATAACATCAGTGGATTATCAATATAAAGGAGATGGATTTTTATTGGAAGAAGTTTGGAATAATTTAGAGATCTTTGCAGTTTCCTCAAGGCAATCCAACCCATTCTCTTCCTTCAGCTTAATTCAGGATCCAACTCATTATTCTTTCTGAATACCATTTCTATCACAGGAAAGAAAGCAGAGGGAGGAAGGAAAGGAGGGAGGAAGGAAGGAAGGAAGGAAGGAAGGAAGGAAGGAAGGAAGGAAGGAAGGAAGGAAGGAAGGAAGGAAGGAAGGAAGGAAGGAAGGAAAAAAGGAGCTACCTCTCTTGCTAACAAGTAAAACTCATTAATTTAGCACTCAAGTTCTAATTTATTTCTTTAATAGCCTGGAATCTGGGCTTAAGAATGGGAGTAGGATGTAACTTGTGAGGGAGATGTTGCTATTACCCCCACTTTGCAGAAGAAGAAGCAGAGTCTTTGAGATGTCAAGTGACTTGCCCAGAGTCACACAGTCATAAAGGTCTGAGGCAGGATTTGAACCTGCCTCTCTATCCCTAAACTAGGCCTGAAAGAGGATGAGAACTAGCAGCAGGAGTCAGGTCAAAATGGAAAAAGGAGACAAGAGAAACAAAACTTAGCTCACCCTACTTGGTGTGTGTGATGATTGATTCTTGAGCTTACTCTAAACTTAGCTTCTCTTTAGTCAGTAATCAGTTGTCTCCTTGGACATAAACTGTCTAGGTGAACCTTGGAAAATCACATAAGCTCTCACTGACTCACAGGCTAGTCTCTAGCTGACATGAACTGGTAGAGATGCTTTCTCCAACGGGATTTCCCTATGTCAGTGAAATCACAAATCTAGTCACAATCCCTGGTATATACCAACTATCATGTAGAAATAAATCCACTAAAATGGCTAAAGAAGCATTGGATACTTTCAGAGAACAGGGAAAGGGAAAAGGGAGAAACAACAGCATGCTAAATCCAGTTTACAATGTAGAAATAGAGTCAGTGAGAAATTAGATGTGGCACCAAGGCATTCACCTGGGTCTGGCTAATGGAAGCTAACAGGGCTGCCTTTGGGGTTTTTTAGGAAGCACCAAAGAGACTGTTAGATTTCTTGGCAGTTATATAACAATGAATAAGAGTGTTTTCATGGGAAAGGTGAGGGCTGAAGAAGTTAGGATATAGTCTTTTTTCCCCTTTTATTTCTCTTTCCTTCCTCTTTTATTTTCTTACCCCTCTCTCTCCCATGCCCCAGCCAGTTGGTCAGTTTATTTGTGTAAAACACAACTTCTTGCTCCAATGATACAGAGAAATATTTTATCTTTAATTCCCTACACATTAATGAAAATGGGGGAAACGCCACTGATCTTGGGACTGTGGCCAGGAAGGTTTTATACTTAAGTAAAGCAATCTCACACTTATCATTTTCTTCCTTGACAGAACTGTTTGTCTTTCACAGTTGGTGTGCCTGGGGTCCTCTGCAAGGCATTTACAGAGACCAAGAACAGGGTCAGAGCTTTACCTCAACCATTTGATTTCATGCTTTACGGTGGCTCCTTTGTTATCCATGGTAATTTACAACTGTTCCTGAACAGGTAAATGTCTGAGTTAAAAGGTGAGATTTCGGCTCAGGATTTGTGCAAGATCCACTCTTAATAAATTCAAAGGCCTGGAGTCCTAAATCTAAGAGGAGACACCAGTTGCCATGCATTTATCTATTGTCTCTGTAATCTCTTTCTATGCTTTTGTTTAATGCAAACACTGTTGGAGAAGGGAGAAATTAGTGAGCACTGCAGCAAGATACTCTGCCCTGTTGGAAACACAAAGGGAAAGCTAGGACACAGTCATAACTCATTATATTCATAATAACCACTCAAATCTGTACAATGCTTATCATTACCAAAGCATAATCACATTCATAGAGAAGGCATTTTGGCCTTATTTTTTAGATGAAGAATTCAAGGCTGGGAGAGAGTAAGTCAGCATCCAAGGTAAAATTGTAAGTTGTGAATTCACCATGCACACTGAGGTTTCTCAATCCCTCTTTTCTTTATTCCTTCTACTATGTCATACTGCCTTTGAAATTCAATATCAACCCAAGGTCAATTTTAACTATAACATAAGAAATCATAATAAAATACTGACCTAAGGAGGAACTGAAGTTCAAAGAAATAAAAGGTCTTTATAGTGCCTGGTACCTAGTATGCTTGTTGGTTGGTTGATTCAGAGGTTGCACATTGTGTTATTTGTGAAGGCAAGATCACAAATCAGGTCTAAAACTCCTTGCTCACAATACACTGCTCTTTCTACCATAACACACTCTTTCTGTCCTAAGAGGAAAGAACAGAATGGGAGATAGATTAATTCAAGAAGAAATTTGTTGGGTATGGATTATTCCCTTATTCATAGGACCCGAAGGAGATAAGCAGCATGTTCCTCATTTTCAATAATATCCAGTAATGAAAAATAAAGCAGATTTGTGGATTAATACTCTGAGCCAGAAGTTTGCACACATAAAAGTCAGCCTTTCCCAAGTACCCTCAACTACTTGGTGACAGAGCCAAGACTGGAACTCCTATTTCACCATCTCAAGAGAAAAGGTATTGAGCATTACATATCCTCTGCATCTAGCACTGTGCCATGAGCATAATAGGTGCTTAATAAATTCTTGTTGATTGATTGTACATATTAACACTGCCTAACTACTGGGATGTTGTGAAGATAAAATGAAATGCTATAAGCATTATAGGGCTTATAGAGGCTTTGAGACACATCAGAAAGAATGCTGGATCCAGAGTCAGGATGCTTGGATTTAATTTCTGCCTTACTAACTAGCTGTGCACTCATGAGGCTCTCAGAACTGCAGTCTCTTCATCTGAGAAATGAGGAGAATAATACTTGTTGTACTTATATCATAAGGGAACAGGGAAGAAAGTGATTTAAATTTGAGGTATTGGATATGACTGGAACCAGACTAAGATGTAAATAGGAAATATTAAACAAAACAAATAAAATGAAGTAAGATATAGATAACATTACATTTTAAAACTAAGTTAGTATGATACTGTAGGGATACACACACATGCATATACATATACACATATATATATACACACTGTATATATGCATATACATATGCATATATATATACATATACATATATATATATCCCATTTTTACCTGAATTTGATGACCACTGCCTTAAAGCATCATTCTTGGGGTCAGTTGCTAAGATTTAAAGAAACCTGGATAAAGAACTAGATGAGGCAATTCAATGCTGAAAGAAATAAGCTCTTTAATTGAGTGTGTTTAACATGCACAAGGCAAGGTTTTCATGTTTTAACTTAAGATACACAGAGGTATGTGTAGGAGAGAGACAAGGGAATTTGGGGGGATGGCCACTTTAGAATTATCATTACCTGAAAGAAAAGGATGGAATTTCAGGTTCCAGGAGCCAAGATGGCAGAGTGATAGGTAACTGCTATCTCCCTCCCCTTGTTGACCTTGACTAGCCCAGAGATTATTTTCCTGTAAAAAACCCTGGAACAGTGCTAGCAGCAGAAGGGGTAAAAAGATTCTCAGCACAGGAGGCTAGAAAGATCACTAAGGAGGGTTCCTCTTGCTGTGGCCAAAGGTGATCAGTGCAGGATCAGAGCTGTCCCAGACAGCCCCACCTCAACAAACCAGGTGAAGATCCTGAACTCTGGAGGGGGGGGGGGAGGGGAGAGGCAGCAACTGCCAACACCAGGACTGCAGGTGTGCCTCGGCATCCCAGTAGAATCAGGAAGACATGAGCTCAGAAAGCTGAGCTTGCCTATGCTCTAGCTCAGCAGGGGAGCCTCAAGCATCCAGACCACCTCTCCCCAACACTTAACAAGATACCTCCAGGGTAACTGCAGGGAAACCCAAAAAGACCTAACTGACTTCCACTTTCCAACACCAGCCCACTCAGCACCAGGAAAGCTGCAACATTTAATTTCTAGCTGAAGAAATCAGAGGCCACAACTCATAAAGTCTCAAGTTTTAAGCAGAAGAACTGTAGAACAGAGCTCCCTGTACCAGAGATGCAGAGATCTACCTTAAAAGCTAGGAACAGGGTTATTATCATGAGTAAAAAACAAAGCAGAAAAGAAAAGATCATAGAATCTTTCTATGGGGACAAGGACCAAAACCCAAATACCAAAGAGGTCAGCATTGAGACTGTACTCCCATCTGAAACTTCAGAAGGGAATATGAACTAGTGAGAAGCACAGAGAGCCTTCTTGGAAGAGCTCTGGAAGAATTTTAAAACACAAATTAGAGAAATAGAAGAAAAATTGACCAATGATTTTAAAAATATGAAAAAAAGAATTCACTGAAGAGAACAGCTCCTTAAAAAGGAAAATTGGACAAATGGAAAAGGAAATACAAAACCTAACTGGTGAAAATAGCTCCTTAAAAGGAAAAATTGAACAGATGGAAAAGGAGATGCAAAAGTTAACTGAAGAAAACAATTTGATAAAAAATAGAATCAGGCAAGTAGAAGCTAAAGAATCTATGCGACATCAAGAATCAGTCAAACAGAATCTAAAGAATCAAAAGATAGAAGAAAATATAAAATATCTAATTGGAATAACAACTGACATGGAAAATATATCCAGAAGAGAAAATCTAAGGATTATTGATCTACCACAAAGCCATGATGAAAAAAAAAGAGTCTAGACAATAGAATCCAAGAAGTCATCAAGGAAAATTGCCCAGAAGTGCTAGATCCTGAGGACAAAATAGTCATCCAAAGAATCCACCGTTCACCTCCTGAAAGGGACCCCAAACTAAAAACAGCAAGGAATATCATTGCCAAATTCCAGAACTATCAAGTGAAGGAGAAAATACTACAGGCAGCCAGAAATAAACAATTCAAGTATTGAGGAGCTGCAGTCAGGATCACACAGGACCTTGCAAGTTCTACATTAAAAGATCAAAGGAATTGCAGCATGATATTCTGTAAGGCAAAGGAGCTGGGACTACAAGCAAGGATTAATTACTCAGCAAAGTTGAGCACAATATTTCAGGTAAGAAGATGGACATTCAGTGAAATAAGAGATTTCCAGACCTTCCTGATGAAAAAGCCAGAACTCAACAGAAAATTTGATCTTCAAACTCAGGTCTCAAGAGAAGCATAAAAAGATAAACAGGGGAAACAAAAACTAGTTACACAATACAGGCAAGCTCTTTGCATACCTATAAGGGAAGATGATACTTGTTAATCTTGAGAATTGTACATTTATTTTGAAATGTAAAAGAGATATACATAAATAGAGGGAGTGGGTATAAATTAAATGATGTGGTGATAACAAATGTGATTTAAGGGTGTGAAGGGATTGTAATGGGAGATGTGAAAAGGAAGAGATAGAAAAAAAAATAAATTCCATCACAGGAAAAGGCACAAAAATATATTACAGTAGAGGGAAAGAGGGGAGGGAGATGAATATTATTTGAGAGGTACTCTCATCTGATTGGATTCAAGGAGGGTACAACAAACTCAGTTAAGTACAGAAATACAACTAGCACTATAGGCAGGAGGAGGGGAAGGGGAAAAGAAAAGGGAGGGGAGGCTAAAACAGAGGAAAGAAGTAGTAAGGGAAAAGGGGATTAAAAGGGAGGGGGGCTGAAAGAAGAGAGGGAAGACTGAGGGAGACAGTGGCCAAAAATTAAAACTATTGGGGAGTGGAAGGGAGAACTAAAAGCAGAAACAAGGGGAAAGGATATGGAAGGAAAGACACAAAGAGTAATCATAACTGTGAATGTGAATAGGATGAACTCTCCCATAAAGCAGAGAGGGATAGAAGAATGGATTAAAAACCATAATCCAACAATATGTTGTTTACAAGAAACACATTTGAAAAGGGGAGATACACATAGGTAAAAGGTTGGAGCAGAATATTTTGTGCTTCAGCTGATGTGAAAAAAAGTAGAGGTAGCAATCCTAATCTCAGACAAAACAAAAGCAGTAATAGATCTAATCAAAAGAGATAAGGAAGGAATTTATATCCTCCTAGAAGGCATCATATACAATGAAGCATAACATATATGCTAAACATAACATATAACTAAACATATATGCTCCAAGTAGTATACCATCCAAATTCTTAGAGGAGAAGTTAAGGGAGTTACAGGAAGATATACACAGTAAAGCTATACTAGTGGAAGACCTCAACCTCCCCCGCTCTGAATTTGATAACCTCAAAATAAACAAGAAAGAAGTTAAGGAGGTGAATAGAACTCTAGATAAGGTAGATATGATAGATCTCTGGAGAAAATTGAATAGGTTTAGAAAGGAATACACCTTTTTCTCAGAGGTACATGGCACATATACAAAAATTGACCCTTTACTAGGCCATAAAAACTTCACAATCTAGTACAGAAAGGCAAAGATAGTCAATGCATCCTTCTCAGATCATAATACAATGAAACTTATATGTAAACAAAGGTTATGGGAACACAGACCAAAAGCTAATTGGAAACTAAACAATCTAATCCTAAAGAATGAGTGAGTTAAACAACAAATTATAGAAACAATCAACAACTTCATTCAAGAGAATGACAATAATGAAACAACCTACTAAATTTTATGAGATACTGCAAAAGCAGTTCTTAGAGGAAGCTTTATATCTTTGAGTGCTACGTGAATAAAATAGAGAAAGAGGAGATCAATAAATTGGGCATATAACTGAAAAAACTCAAAAAAAAAACAAATTGAAAATCCTCAAGTCAATACCAAATTAGAAATACTGAAAAGCAAAGGAGAGATTAATAAAACTGAAATTAAGAAAACTATTGAACTAATAAACAAAACTAAGAATTTGTTTTATGAAAATACCAACAAAATTGATAAACCATTGGTCAATTTGATTTTTAAAAAAAGAAAGAAAGAAACCAAATTACCAATATCAGAAATGAAAAAGGTGAACTCACCTCCAATGAGGAGGAAATTAAAACAATAATAAGAAATTACTTTGCCCAGAAGCATGCCCATAAATTCGACAATCTAAATGAGATGGATGATTATTTTAAAAAATAAAAATTTCCCAGACTAACAGAAGAGGAAGTTGAATACTTAAATAACCCCAATGTAGAAAAGAAATTTAACAAGCCATCAAGGAACTCCGTAGGAAAAAATCTCCAGGGCCAGATGGACTCGCAAGTGAATACTATCAAACATCTAAAGAACAGTAAATTCCAATACTACATAGACTATTTGGGAAAATCGGGGAAGAAGGAATCCTCCCAAATTCTTTTTATGATACAAATACAGTTTTGATACCTAAACTAGGAAGAACCAAAACAGAGAAAGAAAATTATAGACCAATTTCTCTAATGAATATAGATGTAAAAATTTTAAATAAGATTTTAACTAAAACTAATCATGAGAACAATACTTTATGATCAGGTAGGATTCATACCAGGAATGCAGGGCTGGTTCAATATTAAGAAAATTATTAACATTATTGATCATATCAACAACAAAACTAATAGAAACCACATGATTATCTCAAGAGATGCACAAAAAATTTTTGACAAAATACAACACCCATTCCTATTGAAAACACTGGAGAACATAGGAATAAATGGAACTTTCCATAAAATAATAAGCAGTATCTACCTAAAACCTTAATTAAGCATTATATGCAATGGGGATAAGCTAGATGCAGTTCCAGTAAGATCAGCAGTGAAACAAGGATACTCATTATCATCATTATTATTCAATATGGTACTAGACATGTTAGCTGTAGCAATAAGAGAAGAAAAAGAAAGTGAAGGAATTAGAAGAGGCAAAGAAGAAACTAAGTTATCACCCTTTGCAGATGATATGATAATATACTTAGAGAATCCCAGAAAATCAAGTAAAAAAACTACTTGAAATAATAAACAACTTTGGCAAAGTTGCAGGTTACAAAATAAATCCACACAAATCTTCTGCATTTCTGTATATTACTAACAAAGCCCAACAGGAAGATATAGAAAGACAAATCCCATTTAAACCTATGGTAGACACTATAAAACATTTGGGAGTCTACCTGCTAAAACAAACCCAGGGACTGTATGAACACAATTACAAAACACTTTTCACACAGATAAAGTCAGATCTAAGTAAGTGGAAAAACATCAGCTTCTTGTGGGTGGGCCAAGCCAATATAATAAAAATGACAATTCTACCTAAATCGATTTACTTATTCAGTGCCATACCAATCAAACTATCAGCTAATTATTTTTTAGAGCTAGAAAAAATAATATCAAAATTCATCTGGAAGAACAAAAGGTCCAGAATATCAAGGGAACTAATGAAAAGAAATGCTAAGGAAGGTGGCCTAGTTCTGACAGATCTCAAATTGTATTATAAAGCAGCAATTATCAAAACTACTTGGTATTGGCTAAGAAACAGAAGGGTAGACCAGTGGAATAGGTTAAGTGCCCAAGACATAATATTTAATGAATATAGCAATCTCTTGTTTGATAAACCCATCGACCCCAATTTCCAGGATAAGAACTCACTGTTCTCAGGGGCCCTAGATAACAGGGTCATTAATGCACCTAAAACCTATTTTCTTAAAATAAGTTGAGGAGGTTGTTAAGAGATGAGATTTGGTTTCCTATGCTATATAGAGTAGACATTTCCATTTAGCTGAGAAGCAGAATTTTTCTAGAATGGAGGATTCCAGAAATAAAAGATTCTACATAATAGGGGATTCAGAAAAGGGGCAAAGTGGCAGGGAGAGAATACCAAGAAAGAAGAGGGGTCAAGGCTATGGTAGAAATAGACTATTAGAAAAGGATTACGACTCCAACAAAACATGTGTGTGTTGAGTGTATGTGTATACACATATACATAGATAGATAGATAGATAGATAGATAGATAGATAGATAGATAGATAGATAGATAGATAGATAGATAGATAGATAGACAGATAGATATTGATATATACACACAACTAGATGGCACAGTAGGAGTCAGGAACACTCATCTTCCTAAGTTCAAATTCTGCCTCAGACAGTTTACTATCTGAGTGACCCTAGACAAGTCACTTAACCCCGTTTGCCTCAGTTTCTTCATCTATAAAACGAGCTGGAGAAATAAATAGCAAAGCACTCCAGTATCTTTGCAAGAAAACCCTAAATAGGGTCAGGAAGAGTTGGAAACAACTGAAATAATTGAACAAAATGTGCCGTGTATTATTATTATTATTGTTTGTAAGTATAAATCACTGTATAAATATGAGCTATGATTACACTAGAAAGAACACATTTAATGAACCCAGAACCAGACTGTAATTCCCTTCCAATCTTAAAAGTGCCTGGTGTTTACATTTATGTTAGCTTTTCAACATCTACAAAGTTACTCCCTTGTGATAGGCTGTACAAGAATGTGAGCAACCAGTAAGTTAATCTGCTCTTCTCCTGGATTAGTAGACACAAAGAGTCCAAAATCATAGAAGTGATGATCTCACTTTCCCCTATCCTTCAAGGACCATATTGAAAGAAACATGTTCAGTTCTCAGCACCACTTCTTAGCCACAAGACTGTGTGCAAATAAAAGATAACAATGAAAGTGAGAATTTTTTGAGGGAACTGGGATTACCTAACTTGGAGAAACCTGGTGAGGGCAATAGAAGGGTAGAAGAGGACATGATATTTTTCTTCAAATATCTAAAGAGCCATCATCTGGGAGAAGGATTTGACTGGTTAAACCTAAAGAATACTCTGGAAGTTATAAGGAGGTAAATTTTATTTGACACAAGAAAAATGTCTCTAACAACTGGAGCACTTACGAAAGTATATTTATATTTTGCCTTGGTAATGAGCTTACCATCTCTGAAGGTCTTCAAGAAGATATAGTATGATTACTTGTCAGAATTTTATACATAATGCAACAATATAATGTATCTGTGATTCCTTTTCTACTACCAGGCAAGGCAAAAGTGAAGAAAGACTACATTTCCAAAGATAGCTGGGCCCACAGCATGAGGTCAGAGTGGGAAGCAATATTTCATTATCTATACTCTGGGATCCTTTTAGGTTTTTAACATTACTTTAAATGTCATTTCTCAATGTTTTAGACAAGAAGATTGGTAGAATGATCCAGATATGAAGATGAGGGAAATTAGATGTATAAACACCAGAGCTTCAACATTGGGCAAAAGCAGGAAGTTTCAATATAGAAGCATGGGAAGTTATTCCACGGATAAACATGGAATGCATAAGTACAAAACATGAGGGAAAGACTGTTACAAGTTTTTGTCACATCTCAGTATCCGTGGTGTTAGGAATAGCAACTTAGTTTGAGGTGGGATTATGCTTGCCCATGGCACCAAAAGATGTAACTGCTGGTGTTATTAAGATCTTATAACAGAAAATAAGATATTATGATACTCATTGTGAGAATAAACTCCCAGAGAATAAGGATTATTTGTTTTTCAAAAAATGTGTCTCCAGTGCCTATAACAGTATTTAGCACACAACAGGTGTTTAATAAATGATAATTGATTGATTGACTTATGATGAATATTAAGATTAGCTCTTGACTATTTTGCAAATTTACTAGCTCAAGGTGAGAGACCAAGGACCTCATGCATTTCATTTCAACAAATTTATATTAAGCATCTGTTTTGTGCCGAACACCATCCTGAGCACTAGAGACAAAATTTAAAGAGATACATCTCCTACCCTAATTCAGATTATAGTGCAACAATAGTAATCTACAGTGATTCAGAAAGGACCTCAGAAGTCCTCTAGGCTCCTGTTTAGTCCTTGGAATAACTCTACAATCCTAAAAGGTGGTTTTCAAACCTCAACTTGAACTCTTAAAGAGTTGAGACATATCTTTCTAGAAAAGATAATGAGGGGAAGATACGAAGGTAGGATGCTAACCACAGAGGAATTTTGAGTGATCATGAAACTAGTCACCACTTATCCATGGTTTTGCTTGCTCCTTGAGGACATCCCAGACACTGAAACTACATGGAGCTATTAAAATGAGAGTCAGATCAGGGAAAAGACCAGATACCAAAATGCTCAAGTTCCATATGGTTTGGAGTAATGGGTCAGATAAATATTGAGGTCTCCAAAGGGTAACCAGGACACCCATCTCATGAGATAGCCTATGTTGCAATGGTTGCAGTAATAATGATAAATTCTGAGTGCAAAGAAATATTGGAAAATTGATATGATGTGATATAAATTGAAAAAAGCAGAATCGTAACACCATGAAGAATAACTATTTAAAAACAAGTAATATAACAACAGAGGGTTTTTAATATGTGGAGATAAAGAAATGAATAGGACATTTACATTATTAGCTTGTTAAATTTAATTGAATTCTTTAGAGAAATTGGAGTTTAGTTTCATGTTCAATAATTTTGTTATTGTCTGTATATTTAATGTTTTTTTCTTGGTAGTTACTAGATTTAGAATACATTTTTTAGAAAATACATATATTAAGCCTAGGCAAATCTCTGCATAGGCAAGCCTTCCTGATGACAGGACCATGAGCCCTTGTAGAACACATTAGTAATCTCAGAATGGTGACCTGAGTCTAATGCCAGGGCACTGATAGCGGAAAATAACAGTGGACCAGCTGCCTCAGCAGAATTGGAACAATGCTTGAAGTGCCCACATTATCATTTCAGTGCTCAAAATGACATCCAGAAACATGGAATTAACCATTGGAAGGAGAATAGGCATTAGGATCATAAATTTAGAACTGGGAGGAAACTTAGAGGTCCTCATTTAAAAATAAGAAAACATAAACACAGAAGTTGTGATAGACTCAAGTCACCAAACTAGGGTATTAGGAAGGATTTGAACTCAAGTCTCTCTCCATTCAACGTTCAGCCCTCTTTCTATTACACCATCAATTTCATACACATAGTAAGTTGCAGAGGTACATCACAGGTGCATTCATATTTGAGAATATTTTCCCTTCCTAATTTGGTGGCAGATAATTAAACAAACCTTTCTCTAGATCACAGTCCATATTTTTGATAAATTGAAGTGGATGAAAGAAATCTTCTTTGGAGTTGTGTAGTTTGAGGGAGAAGGGGGGAGAATGGCTTATATAAATTATTTCATCGCTTTATGGTTTATCATTTAATATTTCATTCTACCCTTTGTTCCATGAAGAAAAGGGGAGAGGAATGTGAAAAATATGCCTGTTCTACTGGTTTTACTAAATTCAATTCTCAGCAAATCAAACCAAGTGATAGGGAAACTACTGAGAGGCATGAAATAAAGCAGAGAAAAGAGAAAGTGATTGGTTTAGTGGCACTTCTTGCTGCTCAGTTAAACAAAAACCAGAGGAAAAACAAGTCTGGAAGTGGACTTAGTTCTCCTTGACCACACATAATGGTGTGATTCAGATAGCCATTAAAGGACCTGGCATCACCTATAAAAATCTGGACCAACTTGCTCATTCTTTGCAATGTCCAACTCTCATAAGACCTAGAACTTAGAGTGAGCACAGAAGTCATATCCCCTCATTTTTCTGTTGGAGAAACTGAGGCCCTCAGACATTAAGTGAGTTGCTCAAGATTGAACAGGTATTAAGCATCAGAGGCTGAACCCAGGTACTCAGAGTCCTCTGTCAATATTCTTTCTGTTTTATGGCATGGTCTTGCCATTTGCCAACTGTCACCATCTATGTGGTTCTAACGGTCAAATCTAGATCATCAAGTGTCAGAACTGTTAATAGACTGGAAGAATTGGAAGGATCTTAGAATTAAAAGGGATCTTAGAACTTAGACTCTCAGAGTTTTCAAAAGGATTTTAAAACACACTAGAAAGAATATCAGAAGTGGAAGAGCTCAGAAATCATCTACTCCAATTGATCTTCATTTTATAGAGGAGAAAGCTGAGATTTGGGGAATTAAAAATATTTCTAGACATTACTCAACAAATATAGTCAGATTTGAACCTAATACTTCAAATCCAGTGCATGCTCCATTAAACCACATTCCTCTAATCATTCCATTTTTTCTGGTATTCTAAATATCAGCCATCCAGTAACAGTAACAGTAACTCTCTCTCTCTCTCTCTCTCTCTCTCTCTCTCTCTCCCTCTGAAATGACCAGTGGCTAGCTGTTGCCACTTGAGAGAATATGGACAACAATTCCTGAGGACCCTCACTAGTCTGAAGAGGATATGAGCACAAGAGGCTAGCAAAAAAACAGCTGTACAAATGGGGAGGTTTCTATTCAGCTCCCTGTTGAATATGGACCAGAAAACAATTGAACACAGAAAGGAAATTGGGCTTCCTCAGTTGCTGTCATCTACCCTGGCCATCAGTATTTCTTGACACCATATATATATATATATATATATATATATATATATATATATATATATATATATATACTTTCTCTGCCTTCTCTTTGTGCACTCTTGCATTTACACTAGACTGGGAAAAGCCACTTGAGGAAGTTTGTGGAAGAGAACAAAAGGGAACTGAATTCAAGATATAGCATAGAACAATGGAAAGAATGCCATATTTGGACACAGAGGATGTGGGTTCAAATCCTTTTTCTGCCAAATGCTGAATGTGTAGCCTTAAATAATAAATCATTTACCATCTCTTGTCCTCAGTTTCGTCATCTGTAAAATGAGTGGCTTGAGCCTCTCAGGTCTCTTGTGGTTATGAACCTATTAGCCTATGAACATGATGGATGTTAGAAGAGTATATAACAATTTACTCCATGCCAGAACTCTGAGAAAACTCTAACCAATCACACTGAGTGTTGAGGTGGCCATTCATGTTGCTGTTACTAAAAGCAAATGCTGGTGTGGGAGTCAGAAGATTCAAGTTTAAATCTTGGCTCTGACACTGTATTGCCAGAGGTGATTGATCACTTGATCTTTCCTACTCTCAATAGTTAATGTAGTCATAGAAAGCAAAGAGAAGCTAACAGTGGTGAGGAGGCAATAATGTGACAACAAGTGTCCAACTAACAATGCCCTCTTATGAATTATGAAAGCATTTCTCTTATTGAACTACAAAGGGACCCCAGGATTGACTGGCTAAAATTTGGTCACACCTCCTCAAGGCTTTTAAATAGCTCAGTAAACAAAGATAAACATCTGAAGAGTCAAGGTTCAGAATAGATTTGTGGAGTTTGACCCCTGAACCTAAACCAGAGGCAACCTATTGGTTTTGCTGCAGCCAGCAAATATTTAACTGTAAGAAGAGTATAGTGATAGATATCCCATGAATCATAAGCTTGGGCTCTTGCCACTTCTGATAACCTGTATGTGATATCTATGGGATTTGATGTCAAATGCTAAGCCTGGATCCTGGCTACTTCCAAGAACATGGGTCCTAAGCCCTGAAAGACTTTGGTGTTTTAGGGCAGGGTTTCCCCTCACAATCCTTTCAGCACTTCCTATATTATGAGTCATGATTTCATATGAGGAGACAGAGGAAACTTGGGTAGTCACTTATCCAACGTTGCCCTCCACCCACCCAAAGACTACAGGCAGGAAGGGCTATGCCAAAGCTCTATTGGAGATTGGCCACTGAGACAACTGTCCACTGAGTTGACTTTAAAAGCTATGGTAACCACATCATCTTGATCTCTCTCTCCCCATCAGCCAAGCATGTCAAGATTCATCCATATAAGGAATGAGAAATGGGATCCCTCCATATTATTAGCATATTTGTCAAACTGCTCACTCATTTTATCCAGGACATGTGCTGGTCTAAGTAGTCTTGAAACTCAACCTCAAGGCCCCAATTGCTCTTTCTGCTTTGTGCTTTTTTCTTGAACATAGGAGACCAGACATCATCCTGAGATAGACATTTCTGGTCTTCTAAGTTTAAGAGAATGGGAATTCCTGGGTCCTCACTCACTACAAGTTGTGCTATGGGAAAGGACTACCATAGACCTTTGAATACAGTATCAAACAACAACTACCTCTTGAAGAAGGTAGAACACATATCACTGCACTTTGGGAAGTTAAGCAGTATAATAGATAGAGTTCTGGGTTAAAGTCATGAAGACTTGACTTCAAATCCAATCTCAGACACTTAATAGCTAAGTGACATTGGGAAAGTCTGCCTCAGTTTTCTCAATTATAAATTAGGGATGATAATAATAATAATAGCGTCTTATTCCCAGGGTTCTGTGAGACTGAAATAATATTTGTAAAGCACTTAGTGCATTAGAATGTGATAAATGCTTAATAAATATTCATTTTCTTCCTTCTTTCCTATTTTATAGAGAATAATTAGCACCATATATTTGACTGAGAGGCATAGAAATTACAAATTGGTTACCAAAAAAACAAACAAAAAAATCCAACAATGCACCAAGTTTGATTCATTGGAGCAAAACAGCCTTGAATGCATCTCTAAAACAAGGTGTATCTCATGCATATTTTAAAACCATACAAGATTTCTTGATACACACTGCAGAGATAATTTTGTTACACAATCCTTTGAGTATTAACATCAATCAAAGCATAAAATAGAATCAAAGGGACTTGGAGCATATACTGACCTGTTCTCTCACTGAACTACACATCAAATGGGGAATAAAGCTTTCCCAAATGCTAACATCATAAAGCATCCAAGCTGTGCAGCCATTTCAGGGGCCATAACTACAGGAGGGGCCAAGAGCTAACAATACAGTCATTAAGTGGTAAAGGAGTTCAAAGAATGCAAGATCTCTTTAATAAATTTTCACTATACTGACTTGAATGGAATTAACAATAATAATATTTCAGATATTAGAGTGCTTATTGTCTAGATTTTTCCTTTTCTGTATATAGGTCAGATTTGTTATTTCAACAGTGCAAGGAACTCCTAATGAGGAAATTGCTTCTATCAATCTCTACCAATGTACCAATGTGGGTCAGCCTCAGTTTTGTAGCTTTTAGTCAGAGTTTCTATTGGGGTGTTGAAAAGTTAAATGATTTGCCCAGAATCACAGAGATAGCATGTGACAAAGGTATAACTTGAGCCCAGGTCTTGCCAACTCCAAGATCAGCTCTTAGCTACTACAATATACTACCTCTGTTTTGCTTATGCCGTAATGGACAAATAGATGGACATTGAGTATGTGATGTTGACCAAAGAATTGAGCCTATAGGTGAATAAGGGGAAGAGAACTGGCTGTGTTAGGTTTTGGAAATTGCATGACATTTTAAGGGATCCAAACTGTTCCCCAACATGAGAAGCCATTTTTGTAATGGTAATGATCTTCCAGTGATGCTGCACAGCTGTGAATCAGTGAAGAGATAATATTCCCGGGAATCAAAACTGTGGATGATAAAAGGCATTATTATGAGCAGGAGGAGACTGAAGTGTATTACCAACTATGACTTGGTTCTAAGGAGAAATATAAAATTTATCATCTAGGAAGTAATTGATCAGGAAAAAGGGATGAGCATGTTGCACTGTGAAAGGATAAAGTTCTAGCAGATGGGTTGTAATCCATGGAATGGAAAGGAGAAAAAAGGTCTATAGAAAGGCCTCCATCACATTGGTAAATCTTTTATGGAGGATGAGTCAGAGGCAGGTTTTCTATCCAAGTCTTCCTGACTGAAGGCTATGTTCATGACTATGTCCCTGGACCCTTTCTCCTATAAAATAGGGATGATGATACAGGGACTATCTGTCCCACAAAGTTACATAAAAAAGAGCTAAAACCATTAAATAAATGTGAGCTCCTATTATCCTGTGAAGTATCTGATTCATCTTCTTATTTGTGACTCTCCAGAAAAGCTTCCTAATGTTCAAGGAATTCTATGGGTCAGTAACTACTGAGAACCATAGTATATGAGTCCCTATGCATGTATTTAGCTTAATCTGACAGAAGACATATTTGTTCAAACAAAAGACATTTAATCAAATATAACAAGTAGTAAGAAAAGATCCCCTTATATGGGGATTGGGTGGAACCTTTCACAAAGTATTGCAAGACCAATAACAGAGGGCATATATGCAGAGAACATGATTAGAACACATATATGTAGAAAATATGTGGCCAGATAAATTGTATGAAGGTGTAAGAAGCAGGGAACAAGTATAGGTAGGACAATTCACATATTCAATGCTGAAGAGGTACCGCACACCCTCTGGTGGTATCACTCTCTTATGGGCATGTTGTCTTTACTAGATAAATCATCTCTGTGTGGGGCATGATGTCTTTTCTCTGTGCTGGGGTTGTATTACCTCTACTGGCCTTATGATCAATAAAATTTTCTCTATCATTTTGTTTGCTTAAGATTCTTAGAGGCATCTGTACCCAGCTAAACTGAGTATGATCCTTGAGGGGAAAAATGGACATTCATTGAGGATAGAGGAATTTGAAGTATTCTTGAGAAAAGACCAGAGCTAAATAGAAAATTTGAATTTTAAATATGACTCAAGAGCAACAAAAAAGGAAAACATGAAAGGGAAATCATAAGGGACTTATTAAAGTTAAACTGTTTACATTCCTTTAGGGGGAGTTGATATTAGTAACTCATGAGACCTTTATCATTATTAGGGTAGTTGGAAGGAGCATATATAGAAAGAAGACACAGGTATGAGTTGAATATTAAGGGAGGATATCTAAAAATTAAAATTAAGGCATGAAAGAGGAATGTACTGGGAGAAGGAGACAGGAAGAGGTAGAATGAGGTAAATTACCTCACATAAGAAGCAAGAAAAAGCTTTTATTGTGGGAAGGAAGAAGGGGCAGGTAAGGGAGTATTAGTGAACCTTACTTGCATTAAAGTTGTGGGGGGGGGGGGCAGTGGCATGCACATTCAATTAGGTGTGCCAATTTATCTTACTCTACAGAAAAGTAAGAAGGGAGAGGGATGGGAGAAGAAGGGGTAATGAAGGAAAGGGCAGATTGGGGTAGGGGTAGTCAGGGGTAGTCAGAAGCAAAACACTTTTGAGGAAGGACAGGGTGAAAGAAGAGAGAGAGCAGAATAAATGGGGGTAATAGGATGGAGGGAAATACAGTTAACAATAGTAACTATGAAAAAAGTTTGCAGCAGCTTTCTCTGATAAGAGCTTCATTTCTCAAACATGTAGAGAACTGAGTCAAATTTGTAAAAGTGAGAGCCATTCCCCATTTGATAAATGATCAAAAGATATGATCAGTTTTCAGATGAAGTGATCAAGGCTATCTATAGTCATATGAAGGAATGTTCTAACTCACCATTGATTGGAGAAACGCAAGTTAAAACAATTCTGAGGTACTGCCTCATATCTATTGGATTGACTAATAGGACAGCTAAGGTAAATGACAAAGGTAAAATGAGGAAAATTAGACACTGATGCATTGTTGGTGGAGTTGTGAACTGATCCAGTCATTCTGTCAAGTAATTTGGAACTATGTAGAGTCATGCATGCCCTTTGGCCTAGCAGTGTCACTACTAGGTCTATATTTCAAAAGAAATAAAAACAAAAAAGTAAAAGGACCTATGTGTACAGAAATATTTATTTTTTTATTTAACTTTTAACATTTATTTTCACAAAATTTTGGGTTACAAATTTTCTCCCCTTTTCTCCCCTCTCCCCCCCAGCCCCAAGCATTCTAATTGCCCCTGTGACCAATCTGCTCTCTCTTCTATCTTCCCTCTCTGCCCTTGTCTCCGTCTTCTCTTTTGTCCTGTAGGGCCAGATAGCTTTCTTTACCCCTTAACCTGTATTTCTTATTTCCTAGTGGTAAGAACATTACAGTTGATCCTAACACTTTGAGTTCCAACTTCTTTAGCTCCCTCCCTCTCCACCCCTTCCCTTTGGAAGACAAGCAATTCAATATAGGCCAAATCTGTGTAGTTTTGCAAATGATTTCCATACTAGTTGTGTTGTATAGGACTAACTATATTTCCCTCCATCCTATCCTGTCCCCCATTACTTCTATTCTCTTATGATCCTTTCCTTCCCCATGAGTGTCGACCTTGAATTGCATTCTCCTCCCCATGCCCTCCCTTCTGTCATCCCCCCCACCCTGCTTGTCCCCTTGTCCCCCACTTTCCTGTATTGTGAGATAGGTTTTCCTATCAAAAAGAGTGTGCATTTTATTCTTTCCTTTAGTGGAATGTGATGAGAGTAGACCTCATGTTTTTCTCTCGCCTCCCCTCTTTATCCCTCCACTTATAAGTCTTTTGCTTGCCTCTTTTATGAGAGATAATTTGTCCCATTCAATTTCTCCCTTTCTCCTCCCAATATTTCTCTCTCACTGCTTGATTTCATTTTTTTTTAAGATATGATCCCATCCTCTTCAATTCACTCTGTGCACTCTGTCTCTATGTATGTGTGCGTGTGTGCATTTGTGTGTGTGTACTCCCACCCAGTACCCAGATACTGAAATGTTTCAAGAGTTACAAATATTGTCTTTCCATGTAGGAATGTAAACAGTTCAACTTTAGTAAGTCCCTTATGACTTCTCTTTGCTGTTCACCTTTTCATGGTTCTCTTCATTCTTGTGTTTGAAAGTCAAATTTTCTTTTCAGCTCTGGTCTTTTCATCAAGAATGCTTGAAAATCCTCTATTTCATTGAAAGACCATTTTTTCTCCTGAAGTATTATACTCAGTTTTGCTGGGTAAGTGATTCTTGGTTTTAGTCCTAGTTCCTTTGACTTCTGGAATATCCTATTCCATTCCCTTTGATCCCTTAATGTAGAGGCTGCTAGATCTTGTGTTATCCTGATTGTATTTCCACAATACTTGAATTGTTTCTTTCTAGCTGCTTGCAATATTTTCTCTTTCACCTGGGAATTCTGTAATTTGGCCACAATGTTCCTAGGAGTTTCTCTTTTTGGATCTCTTTCAGGAGGTGATCTGTGGATTCCTTGAATACTTATTTTGCCCTCTGGTTCTAGAATCTCAGGGCAGTTTTCCTTGATAATTTCATGGAAGATGATGTCTAGGCTCTTCTTTTGATCATGGTTTTCAGGTAGTCCCAGAATTTTTACATTGTCTCTCCTGAATCTATTTTCCATGTCAGTTGTTTTTCCAATAAGATATTTCACATTATCTTCCATTTTTCCAATCTTCTCGCTATGTTCTGTGATATCTGTCTTTCTCACAAAGTCCTTAGCGTCCATCTGTGCCATTCTAGTTTTGAAAGAACTATTTTCTTCAGTGAGCTTTTGAATCTCCTTTTCCATTTGGCTAATTCTGCTTTTGAAAGCATTCTTCTCCTCATTGGCTTTTTGAACCTCTTTTGCCAATTGAGTTAGGCTAGTTTTCAAGGTGTTAATTTCTTCAACATTTTTTTTTGGTTCTCCTTTAGCAGGGAGCTGATCTGCTTTTCATGCTTCTCTTTCATCCCTCTCATTTCTCTTCCCAGTTTTTCCTCCACCTCTCTAACTTGATTTTCAAAATTCTTTTTGAGCTCTTCCATGGCCTGAGCCCATTGGGTGGGCTGGGACACAGAATCCTTGATTTCTGTGTCTTTGCCTGATGGTAAGTATTGTTCTTCCTCATCAGAAAGGAAGGGAGGAAATGTCTGTTCTCCAAGAAAGTAGCCTTCAATAGTTTTATTTCTTTTCCCTTTTCTGGGCATTCTCCCCAGCCAGTGACTTGACCTCTGAATATTCTCCTCACACCCACCTTGCCTTCTGATCCTCCCAGCCAGCGTTTGGGGACTGAGATTCAAATGCTGCTTCCCGCCTTAGAGCTTTTGGTGGGGGCAGGGCTGCTTTTCAGTGTGAGAATTAAGTTCAGGTGGTCAGGTCGGGGCAGGGCCACCTCTCAGGCTCAGTTCCCTCAGGGGTTTTATGTACAGACCTTCCACAATGGATCCAGGCTCCCGCCCGCTTGGGGAGCCCCTGTCTGCAGCCGCCTCTCAGCTTCTATCTCCCGGGGGGGGGGGGCTGAGCCATGGGGGCACCCCTCTCCCCTCTTGACCCGCCAAAGACACTCTCTCACCAACCCCCGTCACCTGTGGGTGGAGGGGCTTGTGCTGACGCTGGAGATCCCGTCCCTGAAGCCTGCTCGGATCTGTACCTCTTGGAGCCTCAGCCGCCGCAGGTCTGGGCTGGGCCTTGCATCCGCAGAGTGACGGACCTTTTGCGAGAGGTCCGCAGGTCCCTCTGTGGGTAGAGGGACCCGCGTGGCCGCTGGAGATCCCGTCCCCGTAGCCCACTCGGATCTCCTCCTCATGGTGTCGCGGCCGCTGCAGGGCTGCCCTCCTCTCCCAGTCCCGGCGCCCAGTCCGCAGCGTGAAGGACCCCCCGCGAGAGGTCCTCAGGTCTCCCCGGAACAGAAATCCCCCTCGCTCCAACACTCTGTGGCCTCTGGGTGCAGAATTCACCGTGAGTTGGTCCCCTCTAGCCATTCTGTGGGTTGTGGGTTCGGAGCTATGTGTATGTGCGTCTTTCTACTCTGCCATCTTGGCTCCGCCCCCAGAAATATTTATACAGCTCTTTTGTGGGGATCCAGAATTGGAAATTGAGGGAATGCCCATCATTTGGGGAATGGCTGAACAAATTGTGGTACATGATTGTGATGGAAGGCTATTGTATTATGGGAAATGACAGGCAGGATGCTCTCAGAGAAACCTGGAGTGACTTTTATGAGCTGATAAAGTGAAGTGTAATGTATACAAAGTAACAGCAATATTGTGGGATGATCAACTGTGAATGACTTGGCTGTTCTCAGCACTGCATTGATCCAGGATAACTCGGAAAGACTGATGATGTAAAAAGCTATCCATCCCCAGACAAAGAACTGATGGTGTCTGAATGCAGGTTGAAGTATACTTCTTTGTTATTTTATTTTTCTTGAGGTTTTTTTGTCTGTTTTCTTTCACAACATGACTATTATGGAAATGTTTTGCATGACTACACATGTATAAACTCTATCAAATTGCTTGCCTTCTCAGGGGGTTGGGGCAGAGTGAAGGAAGAGAATTTGGAGCTCAAAGTTTTAAAAATGAATGTTAAAATTGTTTTGTTACATATAACTGGGAAAAAATTAAGTACTGAATAAATTTTAAAAAGAAAAAACATCCTTACAGGCATTTGCGGAAGTCTTGGTACCTCTCTGCCAAGATGTGGTGACTAAAAAATCTCTTTTAGAAGAGGGCAGGCAGATAATCTTATCTACAGCTAAGACAATTTGCTACCACTATGAGATAAGGGCAGCCAAAAGAAGTGAGCCAAAATGTCACCATGTTAATTATCTTCAATTTTTTATTTTGACTATATCTGTTAGTGAGTTAACGTTCTGATTAAAGAAAAAAAGGAATAAAAAAGCATTAATAAATAAGCACTTATCTATCAGTCGTTATGTGTGAAGTGCTAGAGATACATATATAAAATAAAGACATCAAGGAGATTTTAATATAAAGGGGGAGATAACTCTTATAAGGGAGTGAGGACCAGGGAGAGTATTATGATTTGAGATGCCACAGGTTCATGAATAGATTGATAATGGATTTGGTTGACATATCCTTTTTCATAGAAATGGTAATATTTGTGTGATCATGATGCCATGAGCTACAAAGTAAGGACTAAGTTGTTGCATGGCTACATGAATAGTGGCAGGGTGGATGGTAGAAAGATGGCTGGAGCAAATAAAACACGATACATGGCTGGGGCCAGTCAGATAGAGTAGGTCATGGGTTACACATATCTATCAGTACAGAGTAGTCCCCAGGAAAGGTATTGCTGAAGTGAAAGGGTCAAGTCCCTTAGGCCATGTCCTTTAAAAGTCTGAGAATGTAGAGGGTACAACGGTTAGCTGAATAGGTGGTACAAAAATGACTAAAGTAGAATGTGAAGCATGTTGTCTGTGAACCATCAGATGTAAGGCCAGAAAACGTTTTCTGTAATGCCCACTTAACCCCTAATATGTATTGTATACTATGAAAAAATTAGGAAACATTCCTCCCCTCAAAAAATCCAGAGGGGCTATGTGGGGGTTAGGATTATAAAGCATACCAGTGACTTATGTGACCATTATTACCCACCTTCTAATTAGATTCATTCATTACTTTTTATATATTCAAGCTGCCCATGAAACATCTGTAGGAAGCTTCCCTTCCTAAGTAGAAGAAAGTAATAACTGCATTATGACACCATTCTGCTTTCCTATCAAAAATGAATGATTTTCTTTTAAATAGATCATAGCTTCTTATAACCTGTTAGCTATTAAGCCTACTCAAAGTTCAACAGTTCTGTTTAGTTTTTATTCTTTGTTGTTGTTGTGTGGTTGATGTTGTTTTTGTTTTCATCCTTCATTGCTGAGGAAGACCATACCATCAGAGAGACATGACTTGCTCTTGTAACTTCTGCAAGAAGCACACTCTAAAATAATGGCCCTTCATCCAAGGCTAGCTTCAGGATAATTTTTAGCACCTGCAATGGAGAGGTTACTCACCATAAATAACAGTTGGCTCCCAACATTACTGAGTATTATTGTCTAGATTAAATATGAAAAACTTCCTAATAAGCATTCCACACAGATAATAGACATTTCTGTCTACAGTTACTGTTGTTTAATTTGTACCAAGACTGACCTTCCAAAAAGACCAATGAGCTCAGCCATATATGCCTGCAGGTAATCAGCACTTCTCAAACCAGTTTCAAAAATGAAATTTCATTGACAAATTACATCTAAAGTAGGCTTTTTCCATAAATAAAAAGTGACTCATTCTCAAACTATTCTCTGCTGAAGATTCACTACTGCTTACCCTCCACAGAGGTGGAAGCTGATTCAACTTGGAGAGTCATCACAAGTCTGGGAGGAACACCGAAGTCAATCTTGTACCAGAACCTTTCTCCATGATTGTGGGACATGTTCAGAAATATTGTGATTTTCAATCAATCATCCTTGAATAAATAAGTTTTATATCAGGTTCCGCTTTCACCTATTTGTTGTAAAATAACAATATAATCATTCACTTAGCGATCATTTTCTTCTAAATGTTGGGGAAAGGGAGAAACCTATCATTTCCGCAGTCTCAGAAATTATAGATTTCCAAGACATATTCTCCAAGACATATAGGTATATAAGACAGGGGAGGAAATGGCCTTTGTGCTGTTTCCTGAATGGCACAAAAACATACTGCATCTTTTCATTCTTATCCTCGCTCTGGAAAAAAAAATTGCAGTCCCTGAAAATTACATAGGGTAATGTAACTTATGTGCAAACATGTTTGGCAGTACTCAGCCAAAAGAATCACGCTATGAATCTCCCTGAGGTTGGTAAGGAAGTATACTAGACTTGTTTTCTGCTAAATACAAAACTTCTTTTTTAAGTAGTTTGCTTTCATCGTCTATACCTGGACCGTAGTGGGACATGGAAAGGAAGTCACATATAAATACTTTTTCCACAGCTCCTTAGCAACCATAGGAAGTATTTTTTTGTTTTGTTTTGTTTTTTGTCCCATTTGGATAGCGTACTAGATGAAATGGTCTGTTACTCTAAAGATGCTACTTATAATTTTTCCATGATATTCTAAAGATAAGTATGTACATATACAAGCTCCAAAAATTTGCTTGTTCTTATACTTTACATATATGAGTTGTTGCTCTATGTTGGTGCGGAAACATTCCTTACCAGGAGAGCTCTATTTTGATAAAATCTCAAACAAGCAAATCAACAA